>NC_061101.1:19895246-19975783 GCF_015104395.2 Macrobrachium nipponense | reverse complement strand
ATGCACTAACACTCCGTCTGGTGACTCGCTGTATTCGCCCACCCGAATTTCTATCTTCAGAGATTACCCCAAGTTACCCCAGCCTGGCAAAATGTGGCTAGGCACCTGACCACGACGCAAAGCGTTTTAGGAGGTAAGATCAAGAGACATTTTCGGAATTAGCAGTCTTTTCGCCTCTCGCATGGAAGATCAGCTGATTGCTGGTGGGGGCCATCGGCAACAAGTCGGCCGTCGAATTTTTTGAAAAGATGTGATGACAGTTGTCAGAGTTCTGATAAGACTGTCATTTGTAGGCATATGAGGACTTGGATAAAGTGCTCAAGTTTATTTTTTGTTGTGAAGTTGGTTTTGGCGAGTTCTGTCTCGTGCATTCCAAACCGGGACCAGTCTGCTCGAGATAGCTATGTAGCTAGCTAGCTACCTACCTAGGTACTACTAGGTAGCATACCTTACCCGACAGCAGACGAGGCCGTTCTTTAATCGTTGGTTATTATTAGGTTATTAGGTAGTATAGTATATATTATGAAATTTTTTTAAATGTCATCGATATCGTAGGGTATACCCAAGTTAGGTGTGACCTACCTAAGTCTTTTGGTAGTAGATAGTAGTACCCTCCTAATATTAAATTTGACAACGCCTTAATCTGAGACTTTCATGTTTACTTAGATATGGGTAGGCCTGGTAGATCTAGGGTACCTAGATTCACATCAACAGTGCATCTGATGTCTGGGCCAGTCCCTTTTTCCAGCCCTGTGACTGGCCTATCGACAGCCAATCAGGAGCGTCATGAGGGACTGGCCTACGGTAATTTCGCATGCTTCAAACTTCCCAAAAAGTAACTTGTGTGATTCATGTCTGTCACTTTGCCAAATGACAATTTTTTTGTGATACCTACTAAGTAGCTAACATTTGCTAAGTGCCGAGTTGATGTACATGCTGTCACGCTTTCCTGTAGTTTATACAGTTATTGTCGTATGTGCGCCGACCACCTCGAATTCTGTTCATGGGTAATTTAAACATGAACTATCAGGTTAAGGCACGGTTCCCTAAGTCAGGTTAGGCATGGGAGGTTTGGTTCTCAAGATTGGATTTCTCACACCTACCCGTGTCCCTACGCTCCATCCACTCCTTTGATACTTCAGTCCTTAGCAAAATTACATGATATATTTCATTCTTAGCCAGATAACTTGATATTTCATTCTTAGCCAAATACATGATATTTCATTCTTAGCCAGATACATGACCCTTAGGTATACCTACCTAGTATTTGATGTTTTCATTCTTAGCCAAATACATGATCCTTATTAGCTACTTGATACTTTAATTATAGGCCAAGTACCTGATTCATATAGGCTTAGTACTCGATATTTTAATTCTTAGCCAATTACATGATCCATATACTTTCATTCTTTGTCAAATACTTGATCCTGATCCTAATAGTTAATACGTAGTTTCATTCTTAGCCAGGTATCTGATCTGTGTACCAGATACTTCATAATTTGCCAGATCCATGATCTGGCAATTTTACGCTGTGATTGTTTCTGTAGCTTTGAAAGTAACATACCCTTGGGGAGACTATATAGTAGAGAGCCACTATGCTTGTCATTGTTGGCCTTTAATCTTTCAAAAAATGTTTCTGCTCTTGGTTAAATTACTGTATATTTACGTGATACTTGAAAAGATAACCTTTTGATGAAGGTAAAAAATTTTGTCAAATTTTTATGAATATCTTTGTATATCTAGACAACTGCCAAATTACAAAACCTTCTGTGTATAGGCTAGCTTTTGCAGCAACAGGTATCTTATGAAATATTGGTTATGTTAAGATGGTTTTTATTACTAATGCTATTTTACTACTATATCCTTAGAAATTCAAAATAAACTATATAAAACAAGAGCCAATTCTGTCACGTTTTTCCCACACATATTGCTTGAAAGGGGAAACCATTGTTATATTTAAGTTTCATCACCAATTAACATGATAATGCATGATAATAATTGTATATACATAATTATCATTCCGGAATGATCTGAAGTTGTTCTAAACAGTTACAAACAGCCAGGTGTATTAATGGCAATTTACCTATACTTCAACAACAATCACACTGACTGTTGTTTAAAATTTCATATTAACTTACCGTGTTCCCGTATCAATCATGGAACCACGGCGAAAAGAAGAGCATATGAGGCTAGTTTTAAATTGAAAGTTATAGAAGTAGCTGAGAGTTTGAACAGCTGTGCTGCTGCTAGAACATTCAATGTGACTGAGAGGGAAGAAAGAATGAGGATAATTTAAGAAAAGTGGCCAAACAAAAATGTGTTATGAGAAGAGGAAGCTCGGCCGAAGTTAGAAAATGTTGCAGAATGCATAATCCAGTAGAGACAAGATGGCTACATGGTAACCAAAAATATAATAGCATATACCCTAAAATGACTTACATCATTTTGGGCTACATTCAAACAAAGAAGAAAGGAAAGATTTCAAACCAACAGGAGGCTGGTTTAATAATTTATGAACAAAAAAATCTAATAAGGGAGAAAACAAAATTAGCCCAAAAGCTCCTGAGAGATCTTGATCACAAATTAACCAGTTTTCACCAGTTCGTCATTCACCTGAGGAAAAGGCACCAGTTTCCATTGTTGATATAGGAAATATGGAGGAAACTCCATTAAACTTTGACGTGCTCGGGTAACAAAATGGTAGATTTGAAAGGAGTAAAAACAGTATGTGTTTAAAAGTACAGGACATGAGAAGACAAGGTTTACTGTGGTATTATCCTGTGTGGCTGATGGTACAAAATTAAAACCTATGGTAGTTTTAAATGCAAAACAAAATAAAAACTTAGTGCCTCAGTGGCGAGATCGGTATGGTATGAGCCGGGCCGCGAGTTCGGTTCTCGGGCGTTCCACTGAGGTGTTAGAGATGTGTACTTCTGGTGATAGAAGTTCACTCTCAACATGGTTTGGAAGTCACGTAAAGCTGTTGGACCTATTGCTGAATAACCAACTGGTTCCATGCAACTTAAAAACACCATACAAACAAAAATCAAAACTTAAATTTACCTCCTGGTATTTTTGTTCGTTTTCATGAGAGAGGGTGGATGGCTGAGAGTTTGTGTGAAATTATGGATTGAGAATATATTTGAAACAGAATTCAAGGGTTTGTTTTTTAGAATGGTAGTAATAAGAAACCCAAATTTTTTGCGTGTTGAATGTAGGATTTAAAGGTTGTCTTATATGTGGGAGTTTTATGGTATACAGGCGGTCCCCGGGTTACGACGGTTCCGGCTTACGACGTTCCGAGGTTACGACGCTTTTTCTTTAAATATTCAATGGAAAAATCCGTCCTGGGTTACGACGCTTGTTCCGAGGTTACGACGCTGACGCTTCCGACGCTCCGAGTTAACGACGCTTTTAAAAAACTCATACTATGATAAAACTCCTTTATAGTTTAGCACAGTATATTAATAAAAATAAGTTTCTGGTTAGATTACAACAAAAATTTTGAGGTTATGTGATTTTTCGACACTTTTTATGTCGTATTTTTCTATGTTTTTTAGTGACGCCTCATATGCGGAACTAGTTTTCCGACAGAGCGAATGAATACATACTAGCTTGCGGTGCGCAAAGTTTACATATAACAGTCCAAAAACCACAAATAATGGAAAACTCATTGCTTGTTTCCAGTAATAATAACAAAACAAAGTTTAGTTCCTGGTTAGATTACAATGAGAGAGAGAGAGAGAGAGGCGTCTTCCGACGCTCCGAGTAAGGACAGAGAAGTGTTCGTTTCGTTAAACGGCCTCTGACTCATGCCAGTAAATGTTTTGTTGATACTAATAATATAAGCCTATTAAAGATACGTTTACTTTAATTAGTCTATATGATACGTAAATAGTAATCAACTGTTCTTGTAGCCCTCAAGATTTGGCAAAATCGAAGTATCCAAAGAGAGACATTATCCAGTACACTGGAACCTTGACATACGAATTTAATTTGTTCCGTTACCATCGTCGTATATTCAAAACAGTTGTATCTCAAAGCATTTTTTCCCATTAAAATAATGTAATATGTATAAGTATATCCGTCTAGCGGTATGAAACCACACCTAAACACAGCTAAATTACATATAATATACCACAACTTTATACACAAATAAACGAGCAATAACACACATAATGATAAAATAACATAGCAATGTGATAAATGATAATAAATGTTAATAAAATCAATTAAAAAAAAGAAAGGAATTTTACTTACCACAACGAAAGATGACGTGAGGCCAGCAGGGGGAAGAGGTAGGGAAGGGTGGCAGGGGAACGATTTGTTCTCTTTTTTTATTTACGTATGTACACTAATAACTACGTAATAAAACACAAATGAAATAACATTGCTAAACTAATTTAATTTTTATTTTTTTATTTTAATCAGTTTGTAGTTTAGAAAATAATGGTGATGGCCTTTGGAAGGTTTTATGCTTTGCTATAATTTCATGTTTTGCTTCCATCGAAATAATTTCTTGGGTTTTTTCTTATCACTGCTTTGTCTTTAGCTTTGAGACCCATGGTTAATAATAAAATAGACAAAATAACACGAAAAATAGGCGCAAATACAACGAACTAAACAACGACGTGTTAACATGCTAGCACAACAAACAAACAGACTGAACGCCATTTATCGGTCGCCTATACAACTAACACTCATCGCAAAATCGTATCTCAAATATTCGTTGTATATCAAAGCTTATATTTTCGCAAATTTTCTGTTGTATCTCAAAACATTCGTATATTAGGGCAATCGTATGTCAAAGTTCCAGTGTAATTTGATCAGAGAGAGAGAGAGACGCCTGGGCAACAATGGTCACCGTCTCGGGGATTGACGTAACATTATTTTCTGAACAGATAGGACAGAGAAGTGTTCGTTTCATTAAACGGCCTCTGGACTCATAGCAGGAAATGTTTTGTTGATACTAATATAAGCCTATTTAAAGATACGTTTACTTTAATTAGTCTATATGATACGTAAAAAATAGTAATCAGCTGTTCTTGTAGCCCTCAAGATTTGGCAAAATCACTCCAGGTGGTACATAAAACTCAAGAATGTAGGGGCACCAGAGGTTACAATAGTTTTTACCTTCAAAGAACCCAGCATTTTTATTGAAAAAACTCCAGGTTGTACATAAAACTACAGGAAACAACATGTAGTGTAACCAAAGGATTACAAGTAAGGTTTTTATAAACTTTTTATTAGTTTAAGACATATTTCCAAGCGTCGTCCGGCTTACGACGATTTTCGGCTACGACGCGTCTCAAGAACGGAACCCCCGTCGTAACAGGGGACTGCCTGTACTGTATTCTACATGCTGATGATTAAAATTTTCCCACAACATTTTGGAGTATATATCATATTACTGTAATAAGTATTTATTGAAAATTAAAATATAATGATATAGGGTTTCTAGAAAGAAATTATGACAAATGCATATTTATCTGCAAAAGTAGCTTGGTTCAAATTTTGTTAATTATGTTTTCCTTATTTTCTCATGTGCACTTTAGGCAAGTACAGCATACTGTGTACTTTATTTTGCATAATATTTTAGACATTTTTTTTATTTAAAAAGGTACAGTATTACATATGAAGACCTTTTTTTTTTAGATTGTTGTTTTCTAACATTTGTAATATGTAAACACTGCTAGATTACATGAATACTTTAGTACTTGAGTTTGTGAACAGCCAACAAGAAAATAATGGCCACCACTAAAACCTTTTAGTCTGAAAGTATACTGTACTGTATTACTGCCATATTGTAAAGTTGATATAATAGCAGTTGTTTCTGTGGTGGTTTAGTTTTTAATTGCCTTTTGGCAATTTTTTTTTCCTTGCACTGATAATGGTTCTTGACACTGGAAGGTTTAGTAAGTTTGTGTATTTGTTGACAAGTGACCAGAAGAAGTCTTCTATACCTAGCTATAAAAAACAACATGGTAGATCTAGGGTACCTATCCACGGCGGCCCAGACTATGGGCAGTTGCGGTTTTTCTATGCAGTTTTACCTACTGAACAAGAATTTTAAGTAATACTTATTCGGATGACTGCAATTAACCCCCAGGGGCCAGTACTAAACACGGCGAAATACATTGGACGCCCAATCCCTAGTGGATGTCGTATCCGTGGTACATTTCTTGCAGGGTAATTCTAAAGAATAGTTCCCTACGAACTGCAAGGAACGTAACCACGGATACGACATCCACTAGGGAGTGGGTCATCCAATGTACTGTTCTCCGTGTTTAGTACTGACCCCTGGGGGTTAATTACAGTCGTCCGAATAAATATTACTCTAAATTCTTGTTCAGTAAGTAAAATAACATAGGAAAAGTCAATTGCCATAGTCTAGGCCACCGCGGATTGCTTCTGTAGAAATACCAACAACATTTACTGTAGTGTCGTGTTTAGGAGAGTATATTCAGTATTCCAAGGAAGAAAGAAATTTTGTTGGGAAATCTTTCAGAATCGAAAAAGCACAAGGAGCTTAGTTGAAGATTTGTTTTTCTGTTGGTTTTTGTGGAGGCAGGTTTGATATCGATGAAGGGAAGTCTAAGTTTATGACCATGTTTCAGATGAGCAAAGAAACTAATCATCTGGGTTAGTGCTGTTAGTCACTTTTAGGTTATTGGTAATGGCAGAATGTTGCTTGTCTTAGATTTATTGTGTAGATTCTTATAGTTTGATAGAGAAGGACAAGAGTATGTTGTTACCATACCAAGTTTATCGTAACATATTGGGTATCATGTCACTATAGGTAATTTAAGTAGTTTCAGTAGTATAGCAGCTCCTCATAAGGGTTCAGCAATTGGTTAGCCTATGTATTGAAGGTAGAATGAAAACTGGCGGTCATTCACAAAGCACTGCACTGCATTAACTACAGGTAATTGCCATACCTTCTTAGTGTTAATTTAGACTGAATAAAATACATTACTACTTTGTATGATGGACAGTTTAAAGGTGTAAGATTTTTTGTATGAATATTCTATTGATAAAGCTGAACATAAGCATTACTCGCAAAGTTCCCATTCTTTCCAGATCGTAGATTTACTGAAAAGCATGAGTGGGTGGGGGATGTCACAGGGAACATTGGGACCATTGGCATTACAAACTATGCTCAGGTGAGTTTTTTTTTTTTTTTTTTTTTTTTTGTTTTTTATTTTTTTTTTTTGCTAGTTAGAGCGGTAAAATCTTTCTTTCCTAATTGTTTCTTTGGGAGTATGTATGCATTTGACATGAAAATAACAAGTTACTGTTATGTACAGAACTAACCTAGTATAAGTTCACTGTTGTTAAGTGATTTTCCACCCAAACTGTTTGTTTCAACTTAAATCCCATTAAGGGGGCTGGCTGGAACCCCTATACTATATGGAGGTATAGGGAGAAAAATGCAAAGTCATGAAAAAATTCATGGAGCTTCATATGGCAATTGAGAATACGTATACGAAATATTTCGTCAAAATTCCTCTTACTTTCGTAGTTACAGGGTAATTAGTTAACGTAACTCAATAAGCTAAAAACATTGATCCGTACAAGAAAATGCAATATTTCTTCTATATCGTAAATTTTGATAATTATTGTCAAAGAAATTGGGAGAAACTTGGCATCTGTAGACATTCCCCGAGTCGAGAAGGAGACTTCAGGCTCAAGCTACCAAGTCCAGTCTGATGATTAGTGCGATCACAGACGTCAAGTAGTCTACACGTTCCATTTCACGTCTGACATTCGCCTGCTTTCAGTATGTTTATGTATGTTTCGGCAAGAATTTCATCATGCCAATGAGGAAAAGACAAGGAAAACATCTCGCTAACATACAGACGAAGCAAAATCGCTCAAGTATTATTTACAGAATATCATAATCTATGCGTAGTTAGTGAAGAGAGAGGGGAGGGTTGCTTAGCAATGCCCCCGTCTTGCTTGACAGCACACGTCACACTGTGCTAAGGCTACGATCTTTGAGCAAAGAGATCTTCATTTATGATAAATAACAAAGTTTTGGTTTTTTAATACCCAAAATGGAATATGAAATTCATAATAATCATGATTTATAAATTGTCTTTGTTGTAAAAAAAGTACGCCTTCGAGTTTCACCTCTTGACATTCTCTTGCAATTACGTTTGTTTATCTTTGTTCGGGCAAGAATTCATCATGCCAAAGAGGAAAATACAAAGGAAAACATCTCGCTAACACACACAAGAAGAAAATTCGCGTAATTAGCCGAGTGAGTGAAGGGGGGAGAGAGAATTGCGTAGGAAGGAGTGCCCCATCTTGCCTCAAGCAGTGCCCCAGGCTGCGATATATGAGCAAAGGGATCATCATTTATGATTAAATTATGATAAATATAATAGTTTTGGTTTATTAATACACAAAAAACAAATATACATTCATAATAATCATATTTATTAATACACGTATGTCTTTATAGAAATACGAAGGAAAACTTTGAGCGCCCGTATCTCAAAACTATATTTTGACCTTCAAAATCTATCTTTTCACTTAGTTTAAAGCTATAACATTGGAATTTGGTATATAACTCAGAAAGACATTATAGAACAATCAATTAGAGCCCTTTTTTCCAATTTTTGTTTCGTGATTTTTTTATAAATTTGTTTTTTTTTCTCCTGATTTACAGGGGGGTTATTTTTTGACCATATTGAAAAATTCATATCTAGCCAAAAAAAAATGACTTTTAGAAAAAAAACTCTCCATTTATATTGGAGGTTATACGATCAGGCTCCTATATATGGTAGTAAATCCCAGGTCTTAATATTAATTATCAAGGGGAGGAGATAGAATTGAAAAAATGGTTATTTTCGGGATAAATCGCCCTGGAGTCACAAAACCGAAGGTCAGAGGCGAAAAATCATATGCGGTTTGGAGATGTCCCAAGTCACCTTATAAGTGGTATGAATATCAAAGTCCTGTCCTTAAAAAAGGGCATTAGCCGGCCCGGCCCCCTTAAGTTTACAGGAACCTGTTGCCTCAGTCAGCACTCAAGTAGACAAATTTTAAAATAAAGAATGCTATGTGTTCAGCCTGATTGCGCACTGGTCATTGCTACGTCTAATTATCAATTATTAGTATTATTATTATTTATTTTTTTTTTTTTTCTTCATGGTGCCTTCTAAGGTCCAGTTGGTACCTGGGCATCCTAATCAACATGATAGTGGTGGGAGCCTCTCTCAATGACATAGATTAGCAAATTCAGGGAATTGTCAGAATAATTTCTATCCGAACAGGAACAACTTGCTCGACATTGGCAAATTATGCATGCTCATACCTGGTACTTTTGAAAAATTTAATGCATTATTAGTTGATCATTCAGTGCTCTATTCAGTTGAGTTCGAAGTGGATTGCTCTTCGTCCCCTTCAGCAAAGAAGCATAGATGATTTGGCAAAAACCTCCATGTGGGAGTTCACTGGACTCCCACATGCATTTATTCTTGGGTGTATCAAAAGAGTATAGGATGCACACCTGAATAACTCATTCACTTCAGGAGTGTTGACTTGAGAGTGTAATCAACTTGCTCATCAGCATTCTCAAAATGGGTACAGAGCTGCTAGTACTGCAAGCATTTTGGGATCAGTTGATGGGTCTCTCTGTGGGGTTGATTCACAACATAATCATTGTGGTATACATCAATGCAGGGTGCTGAGGCAGTTGCATTCTCAACACACCCTAAGTCATCAGAATGTGTTGCCAGACCAGCTTAGTTGTCAGAGGATGGTCATAGGGATGGAGTGGTCACTGCACTCATTTGTGGCAGAAAGGCTTTTATGATTTGGGAACAAAGGTGATCAGCCTTTTGCCAAACAGCTACACAGGAAGCTCATTGTGTTCTATTTTTTGTGCTGAACATGGGTGTGCTGCTTTGGGAGACAGTTCCTAACACACTTTGAACAACCTTGATGTGTGCCTTGTCCCCTTTCCAGCCTGATCTGCTTAGTGATCAACTGTGTGATGATTATATCTAGTCACATGATGATTTGGTGGCTCCTTGCCAAAGAGCTGAGTTACTCTGTGGTATTTGTTGCTTTATACGTGGTGGGTGTCGGGTACCATCCTCAAGTTGACAGCTGATCTCTACCAGGCAAAGTAAGCAGTCTTGTGTGGTTTGTGTCATCATAGGGTTTTTCTGGTCTGAGGTACTAATCAGCAGATCACAGAGGGCCTCTCCTCTGTCTCTGCTGGAGCCCTTTCCAGTCTAACAGCTTGGGCATGGACCTCCTGCCTTGTTGAGGTCTTTGTGCTCTGGGGAACCTTTGTGCACTCTTGCCTGCCCAGCAAAATTCAGGTTTCCAGAATGGGTTGTGACTTTTTTTTGTTCTTAGTCTCACTCATGGGGGAAGGCGTCTTCTTCTAACTTGAGCGTTTGCAAGAGAGTAGGCTAATTGCACCAGGATCTCTTGTTGCCAGCACTAGGATGAACAGAAATTCCTCTCTTTCTGTTTGTCTTGAGTTCATGCCCAAGATGCAAAAACCCTCCTGTTTTTAATTAGATACTCAAGACATTTTGATCTGTGATTGGAGAATTTACAAGTGACAATCTTAGAATTTATAAGTGACAACCACAAGAAGATTCTGTTGTGCCTAGTAAGAATATTGCAGTACTACCTGCACAAGAATGTTAGGCCTGAGTGTTGGCAACTGTCATTATTGGAAGGCACAAGGAGGAAGTATCTCATTCTGATGTTCGAAGCATAGATTGAGTGTATGAAGCTTCTAGCAAGCATGACTGCTCCATACTTTGATTGAAAGGATCATGAACGTTAGGCATTGCCCAGATCCTTTGTGCTTCCAGAGGAGGAACTTTTCAGTGGCACCAGTGACTGAGGGTCGGGTCTCGATGGTGCCAGAACCAGGAACCGCCGTTTACCTTCTTGCTTTTCGAGGAGTGGTCACCCCCCCCACTATTTCCACCCGTATGTCCTTTCCATTTGTACTCTGGAGGCCTGTACAACATATTATGTAGTTGCTTAAGTTCTGCTAGAACAAAATAGGATCTACCTAAGTTCTCACATTGGTAAAGGGTCAGTAGAAGGAAGGTGACTTGTACTCCTTCCTTCTATATACAGTGGTACCTTGACCTACGAGTTCAATTCGCTCCGTGGCCGAGCTCGTAGCTCAATTTGCTTGCACATAAATCAGTTTTTCCCATTGAAAATACTTAAAATGCCCTTAATCCGTTGCAACCTCGAAAAGCTACCCCATATTTTTATGTTTCATGTTATACATAAGGAAAATACATTTCTAAATAACAAATATTGTATAAAAATAAAAACTTAAATAGAAAGAGTATGTACAGTTATAATAAGGTACAGTTTACACGTAGTGTTCAAGTTACGATAATTTGTCTAGATAATCCGATGATTTTACGAGAGACCAAATTACAGTAGCCTAACTTTATCCTATGTTCTAATTAAATAAGGTCAAAAACAGCAAAAGAGAATGATGAAAGTATTGGTTTAATGTTATACTTGTTGCGGTAAATGTGTACAGCCATGAACAACGAACGAAAAACAACTTTTTTATTTAATTACAGCCGTTTGGCTTTTATTTAACATCGTTACAATAGTAAACAATTACTGTAGTTGTGTTATAAATGACGTTACATAGAATAGGACTGAGATATTTTTATGTAATAACTTTATGCCATCAAACACAAACCATAGATAAAATTGAAAGAAAATCATTTAATCAAAACTAGGGGTATGAAAGAACACATTGTACTGTTGTTTTTACGCCAATAAATATAAATAACGTGAAGCTCGTGTTACAATGGAATAAAGTAAAAAAATAGCAAACAAAATCACATAATTATTTTCTTCCGATAAAACATGCTGCCAACGTAATCTGTTAATGAAAAGAATTATTTAGTTCACAATCACAACAAGATGTATTCAAGTCATATTTCGACTTAAAAACATGTTGTACAGTAGTACCTCGAGATACGAAATTAATCCGTTCGAGACGCCTTTCGTATCGTGAGGTTTTCGTATCTTGGACCACGTTTTACATGTAAAATGGCTAATCCGTTCCAAGCCCTCCAAAAAACACCCAGTAAATTTCATAATAAAGCTAAATTGACCTATAAACAATGAAATACTACAACAATTTGGACCATTCAATACCTAAATTAATAAAAAAAATGCAAAATATAAACCTGTAAATAAAGTGTATGGTTAGTGTACATGGTAACAAGAAATATACTGTACGTAAAATGTGGAAGCTTACCTTCGAATGAGGCACGTACATACGTAACTATCCAAGGAAGATTGCTTCTGCCTACTTTTCACACTGTTCTTGTGTGAGCCTTTTCGGGGGGTGTCTTCTTTACAAAATGATTGCACTTTATGAAAAGCGGCTTTAATTTCTGCCGTTTTTTTTCTTTGACACATGTACGTACGTACACTTTAAAAAATATAACGTACACAATTCTGTGTGAGCCTTTTCGGGGGATCTTCTACAAGTGATTGCACTTTATGAAAAGCGGCTTCAATTTCTGCCTTTTTTATTTTGATTTTTTATTTGGAACTTTTGTTTTTTACTTTTTGTTTTTTTCCTTTACGTTTAATATTTTTTTTTTTTTTTTTTTTTTTCTTTTTTTTTTTTTTTTTTTTTTTTACAGAATTTCAAACTTTCTGTTCTTTCTTTGCCACTTCATGACTATGTTGGCCCTGGTATCCATCAACACCATGTTCAACCAAATGCTCTCTCTGCAACTGATTGGGTACTGAATGTTCATCTGCTGACCCTCAACATAAACTGAAGTGCCTTGATTATATGTACTGGTATGCATGTTGTAAATGATTGGTCTACACCTCTGTTCAGCAGGGAGTGGATATTCTCCAACCTTGCAAAGTTTCCAGTTATCCATGCCCAGAGAGAGACCTTGATCACTTATCCCATGTGAGAGATCTTGGTCACTTTTTTTTTTTTTTTTTAAATAACGTACACATTGACGATCCCGAAAACGAATACCGCGTGCGTACTATAACAATGCTGGTACCGAGTGGGCCGAAGCACGCCACACGTATACATAGAGATGCATGATGGGAGGGACGCTGGACCAATAGGAGAGAAGGATTTCATGGCCGTGACTAGCATCAGGAACCAATGGGAGAGCAGGAGGATGGTGGCGAGTCTATAGTACTAAGATGGCGGCGCGCGGCGCGATTTTCAAAATTGTTATCCGGGCGAATCTGCGGACTTTCAGAAACCTTATGTATCTTGAAAACTTTCGTATGTAGAGCCGTTAAATTTTCGTATTGGCTTTCGTATCTCGAGTTTTTCGTAAGTTGAGCCTTTCGTATCTCGAGGTATTACTGGTATAACGAAAAATTACCTTGTCTCATATAAGTCAAGTATCTAGATATTTGTTTATGCTAACTAGAAGCAACCGAAAATTCGCTCACGATCGAGATAAATATGGTGAAATAAACACTTTATTTGCCATCAGCTGATTCCAAACCAAAACATTGACTGCTATGTTAGTAGTATTTATAATACAAATACTAATATGAGGATTCATACTTACAATATTATTGGATGCAGTGAAGTAATTTATAAATTTTTAAATGATTTTTCCAAAAAGGTTCATGGAAAAGATGCATATTTACTTTTCTTCTTTGCGTATATAATTTTGTCACACATAGCAGCGGCAATTTGAGCTCGTACCTCAATATTTGCTGTAACAAAGCAAAAAATCAACCGAGTGATGACTCATACCTCAGAAAACTTGCATATTAATTTACTCGTAGGTCAAGGTACCACTGTTTATTCTTCCATCCAGCAGCAGTGGCCATATGCTTGCTGGCTTGGCATTGTGTCATTGATTTGTTTCACAATAGAATTTCCTATCTCTTGGGTATTAATGATGCTGTTAAATTATTTTATGTGGTATTTATTTATAGGAGTCTAGGCCATTGTAGGGCAGTTACTTGAGGTAAGCCCTCTTATGACTAAGGTTGCATGGTTTGGAGTAAATTTCAGACATTTTGCAAAGGATGTTGGTAGATGACTCCCACTATATTCCGTCAACAAGAGAGGAGCTCGAATGGTAGAACATTATCATCTAGACATTTGCAATAATATGCTGTCTTTCAAGATGGTCAGCCCATCCAATACAGGAAACCATAGTTCTCTAAAAATTTTTATTAAAATGCATTTTCTTACAAGCTTATTGGGCACAGTGCTCTGTCAGCATAGTGTACTATTGCAGGCAGTTCATGTGGTTATAGGAGTCACTTCATCTGCCACATTCTTGGACAGAACCTCCCACTTGAGTGAGATTCAACATAAAGACAAAGGTTTGTATTTTGGTTGGGGACTAAGATAATTTGCATTTGTCTTAGATATACTAACTGAAGACTTCTCTTATAATCCAGTCTATGACCAACCTGCATTTTTATGTTGCTGGTAGTTGAAAAGCATTTTACCAAACTTCAACAACTGGACTGGCTTTAGCTGAAAGTTAATCCATATAAAAACATTTCAGGTTGATATATCTAGGGAAAGTGCAAATTATCGTGATTTACAGTTTTCCTCTTCTATGTAAGGGCACTCATAAGTCCTGGGAATAATGAGTTATTCAACTGAGCACCTTTCCAAAGACTACAGTCTAACATTTGTGTTCCCTTGATTATTTACAAACAAGGGGTAAGGGTACTTATAGCCTTGTTTCTAATCTCTGGGATAATAATTGCGATTATTAACCCAGAGTCCCATGCTTTAGATGGGATTGAAGGTTACCTGTAGACAAGATTTTAAGGATTCGTACTCTTGATGTGTTAAACAAAAATCTCTGGAACAGGTACTTATCAGCCACTTTATCTATTGGCAAGGTTGTTTATGAAGTTACAGGAGTCATCCTTCCCTGTTCGTGCACATGACATGACAGGAAAGTTGGAAATTTCCATGGCAAAGGTTCTCAACCAAACCTTGTGTTCCTGGTTTTCATAATCCCACTTCTGCATTGTCCCTGTAGTGGAAAGGAAAGGGGAGGTGAGGGGGTTGCATGCAAGAATCTAACCCTGTTGTAACTAGATGCCTACCTGTACATATATACGTTACTTACATAGATGATTAAACGACGCTCGTCCATTTTGACCACAAACAGTTGGTCGGAACCAAGCTTGGTTGTACTTCGGAGTTTTGTTTAGAAAAATGGAAGATTCCTATGAAATAGTGTTATTTTACTTCATCCTATCCATCTGTTGATGTTATAAGTATAGTTCTAATTCCTCTGTAGTTAAATACTTTTATGCCCTTCAGTATATTCTTCCACTACTTTATGTATTAGATCAACAAATTCTCTTCCAGCATTCTCTTGCTTTTTCTTGTTATTTTTAATGTTCTTCAGTTAAAATTAAACAAACTGCTATTTAAAGTGATGGATAACTGCATATTATATGTTCAAACTAATGTGTTATTTTGTAAATGGACTGGTATTTTTACTTTTGTTTCTCAAAGTTTAATGATTAAAAAATCTGGTGCTAGGCAAAATTCATCCATGAGTAGCCTGGAAACATTTTTAATAATGGAGTCATTGTTGTGATAAATTTTTTCTCAATTTGGTTTCTGTAATTTTTAGACAATGTAAAAATTTTGTTTTTAAGGGTTCTGATACAAAGGGAGAAAGAGATAGAACTTGTAATCCTAAACTATTATTGTTTTTATAGGAATCCCTTGGAGACATCGTGTATGCTCAGCTACCTGAAGTTGGTGGAGAATTTGAACAGATGGTAAGTCAAAGGAAATGTACTTATTGATTTCTGTCCAGTAATGTATCTATTGAAAGACACATCTGTTTGTTCTTTCATGTAAGCAGATTTCAGGTGGCTTGTTTCTCAGTGAAATTTTGTCATACAGAGTGGCTTTCAGCTTGATGGGTAATTTTTATACGATACTTAAGTAAGACACTGTAGTCACCCCTCATACTCTCATAAGGCTCACCAAAAAGGATTGTTACAAGGTAAAATTGGATCAAGGACAAGTTGGAGGGTAGAATGATGGAATTGTAAAGGATAAGAAGCCATGCAGGTAGGGCGAATGATACCCAGCCAAACATTGAGTACTGCCTGTGGTGTGCTGTGGAAGGCCATATTGTAAGCCACACCCCTATACGTACAAGTATGATAGTACAATTCCTTAACAAATGCATGGTTCTCAAGTTAGCTCTGGAAGATGGTATAATGTAGCTTACCAGTAGGTAAGGTACTGGACAGTGCTCAAACCATTACTTAGAGACCATTTATTTGATGATGTAAACCATAAATATTAAATGAAAAAGTTTTAGATATAGTGGCAGTGCTTAAGCAAGTTTGTTACCGCCCACCAAACAAGAAAGACATGTGATGAGTAAACAAGCAGTTTTGGTTCTTGTTAATAATTAGCTTTGTAGATTTTGGGACTGGTACATTTAAAATTGTTAGGATTTTAGGTGATGCAGTTCAAAAGTATAGTAAAATTATTTAAATTTCCTAAGTCTCTTTTGAAGTTACCATTGAAATGAATAGTAGATGAATCAGGCTAGAATAACTACTGTGTGTGCTTAGAGAAGACCAGTGAGTATAGACACAGTACTGTAAATCTTTTGAATTTTGTTAAAAAGCAAAGAAGGATAGCTGGTGTCAACCTTTGAAGGTACAGGTGTGCTGCTTGTAGTAATGTATTTTGGTAGTAATGTAAGAACAAAAATGTCCAATAAGTAAAGTTGGAGGCCTGTATGATTGCAAACGATCACCCCATGACACCTAAAACCAGTGTATTTCCACCGCTACGATAAGAAATTGAAAAAGATTCTTTGATACAGTATAACAAGAGTTGCTGATATCCTCAAGGCTCCGTTAAGAAGTGATAGCACATACTACATTAAAACTCAGTTTTGAATAAAAGTACAGAAGCTTCTCACTTCATGATAAGGTTGTATTTTAATGGATCCTATGTAAAGTGAAAATTTTTAAGACAAAATGACCATAGCATAACTTAGTGTAGCCAGAACTTAAGCTCCAGGAATTATTGAAAGAAATTATTACAAAATACCCTAATAAATACAGTTACCTAACAGTATAAATTATGAAAAGTAAAAATTGAAATAAGCCTAAGCCCACATACTACAATATATATAAGTACTCGCCTACTAGTTCACTTGCTGTAGGTGCCGATCTAATTTTAGTATCCATTACTAATCCTTGCCCGGAATGTTGTTCCTGGCCAAAGTCGCAGTGGAAGGCATTTACAAGAAGATGGAGCATAGTAGTTTCTACTGGTCCTTCTTGGCAGGGTTTTTCACCACCTTGTTTAGGCAGGATGAAATTGTTTAATTTAGCCTCCTCCATTTTGGTGGCATTGCCTTGGGAAGTTAATTCAGTGTTTTGGGCTCTTAAGGTTACCCTGTCTGCTGTTGAACCTGCCTCACCTTTGGAGGGATCTTCACCGTTGTTTTCTCAACCACTTCGAGTTGAAGGTTAAAGCCATACACCCTCATTAATAAAAATAGTTGTTATATGGTGCAAATTGCCCATTGTGTTGTTATGCAAGTAATCAGAGATTTTATTTACAGATGAATGTGGTGCTCTGGAGAGTGTAAAAGCTGCCAGTGAATTATACAGTCCTGTATCTGGTAAAGTAACAGAAATAAATTACTGCAGTGGAAGAGCAGCCAGCTTTAATCAATCAGAGTTGTTATGATGAAGGTTTGTGTGTAAATTAGTTTTTTAATTATAACTTTTTAAAATTTATACTCTGATAGTCTTTCTATTTAAATTTTGAAAGACTGTGCTGATTTAGGTAGAAGTTTGATAAATGATGTCTCATGTATGAAGGAATATGGCCCAACTATAACTGTTGGGTTCCTTAAACTTAGGAAATTGTTTCTGTCTGTTTTATATGATTGGAGTACAGGAGTTTAAACACTTGAAAATTTTGGTTCCTCTTGGCAAAAGTCCTCAGACGTGCAGCACCTCAGTCTGGTTAGCAAGTAACTTTTGAGGGGGAATTGTCTAATTATTCAAATCTACTTTTGAGGGGGAATTGTCAATTATTCAAATCAACTTTTGAGGGGAAATTGTAATTATTCAAATCAGCCGTACATTTGTTGACATGATTTTTTTTTTAGCTCAAAATAAAATTCGATATTGAAAATAAGCTGATTTTTAAAAGAAATTGGAAATGGAATTAGAAAATATTTGTGGAAATTGGGACCAGTACACCAAGTGTAGGCTCTGACAAGTCTAGTTGAGCATTATGAAATGCATGCATGTTCATTTACACACTACATATTCATATAGCGTTCTGTAATGTAATCTTAGTGTGTGCATGAAGGCAATGAGGCCCTGGTAGGCCCCAGTCGGTTAATGACGACGTGAGACCTTTTATTTCGAGTCACAATCTCCAAATTTCAATTTTATGTAATGAAGTACACAGTGATGTTTCAAACTCATAGGTTTGGAGGTGGTAGGCTAAGGCAAGTGCACTTATTTTGATGACAATCTTTGAATTGCAGAGTGGATGGATGCACAGTGCAACAGAATCATGCTGCAATCACTTTGAGAAAAATCACATAAGGAACAGGTTTTTGTTTTTATACCTTTGATTAACAATAACTTACTTTTCTGCAGTACATAGGTGGATTATACTACTTTCAAACACAAACCTAGAATTTTAGAATACATACTCTCACAGTGAAGAAGAATAAATTACTGGTAATTGCAGTGGAAGAGGCTGTAAAAGATGTATGAAATGGACCACTGTTTTTAATAGATAGACAAGTGAAATGGAAAGGAGAGGACTGGGATTGTGGTTCTGGCAAATCTAATAATTTTCTTTTTATTGTACACTTTCTAAAGTTGTTATGGCTATATCTAAAATTGTGGGTATTGACTGAATTCATTTACTGAGGATAGAGGGTAATGCATTTTTTTGTCGTACACTATTTTGTTCATATAAATGAAAACAAAAGCAATTTTTTCATACAAAACCTGTTGAATCATATTAAACCGTAATTGACAGTCTTAGGGTTCTGAGAAACATTGCAAAGACTCAATATGACTGACATTTCAAAGCATAAAGAAGTTTTTCAAGTACTGTATATCAGACAACCAAAAAAATTTAAATGTAACATAATTTTAATTTTCAGGCTGGTTGTTTAAAATGGAACTGACTGCCCTGCTGAGCTAGATGAACTCATGGATGAAGAGCATATGACAAATTCTTGAAGGACAATGAAGCTTGAAAGTCAACATAATTTTAAAATTTATTACTTCAAGTTAACTTTGGTTGACATGTTGGGTATTGGATTTAATTTTTCATTTTTTTTTTAGATAAACTTAACCATTTATCAGATATCTTTGTCTTTATAAGTAATCATTCCCCATAGTTTTCATGTTTTGGTAATTTTTTTCACGTTTATTATTGCGACACTGTGAAAGAAAGGCTTTCCTTACCTCCTATAAAGTTAAATCATAATAATATTTTACGACACGTTTAGCACAAAAAATGAATGAAAATTACCTAGATCTAGTTTTCATTTTTTGAAGGATTTTGTCAATTTTGCAATTAACTACCCATCCAGTATTGGTGCTCAATTCTTTGATAGTTATTTTTTCCAAAATGATGACAGTCTATTTTGTGTATATATTGAATTAGCTCAAGGTTGTTCGACCAAAATTAATTTTTCAAGTTTAATCAGCCCAATTGTTGTTATAATCATTATTCCTTGTGGAATATTAAAACACTTTCTTAGGTCTAGGCATGGAGCATCTGAATAGTCAGGATTTGTAAAGGGGAAGATCACAAAATATATGTGTTCACTTACCTGTGATGTGATGTATATAAAGTGGCATATTAAAATGCAGTTTACATTTGTTACAAAGCAATTTTTTTTTGCAACCATAGGATAGATATTAAGAGAAAGCTATCATGAAATAAACTTTTCTTAGAAGCCAGTCCTACCATTATCACTATTTTCGATTTTCTTTGCTATTGTAGGAGACAGAAATGGTTAATATCGCATTATAGATTTAGGAATCGCCTCATGTTAAAGTATTTTGTTAACATGATTTTTCAATTTGGAAGATTCTATACCATCATGAGACAAAACTACCTTGAAACTTTCCAAAAATTTAAAAAATATGCCATCATGAGACAAAAACTAACCTTGAAACTTTCCAAAAAAAAATTCTATTGCAATCATTAGACAAATTACCTTGAAACTTCCCAAAAATTTCTTGAAAGATTAATTAAATTTATTAAATGCATAATTAAGCACATTGACTTAAGAGGCAATTTTGAGATTGGTGAGGGATTCCTGGTGAGGGATTCTGGTAAATTTCACATGAATGTAGGAAATGTGAGGATGAGACCTTTTGTGTACAAAAGGATGCATAATGCAGAAATTTTTCTATCCAAGTTAACCGTTCATTTCTGGTACTCTTAGTTATATACAACTATTAAAATGTTAGACAAAGTATTGTGGTTTCAGTATGAGCTTAAGATTGATGTACCGTATATGCCAGCGTATAAGGCGACCTTTTAACCTTAAAAAAAAATACACTGAGTACAAAAAGCAAACCTTAAATCCTGCCAAGATTTTTAAAGATAGGCTAACCCCTAAAGTGTCGATAGTTGTGTCAATGGTCAACAATAGGCTGTGTCAATAGTTAACTACCATCACAACTATCGACACTGTAAAAAAAAACTTCTGTAATGATAAAATCTTTAGGTAATTCAGGTGAATCACAATAAATTAAAAAAAAACAGGAATTTCTGGATATTCTCTGAAAAATACCATGAATAGGCAAATATCCCACGAAGAAGGGGTAAATATGGTCCAGAGAGAAATCCGCGAAAATGGGAACCCCCCACTACGGGCCCCCGTATTTGCGGGGAATGTGTAGTAGACCCCCCAGCGAATGTTTAGAATCCGTGAATAGTTGAAAAATGGGGGGTCATCTTATATGCCAGCATGTACAGTATATTGAAATTCATGGTATGTTTTTTTAGATTTTCTTCTGTGTGCTGTTATAAAACAAATTAATTTTGTCTTGTAGCAAATATATCTGTACAGCTCGCATGTTTTTTTTCCTTCAGTAATTGTCCTTTTTCATGAGCTTCTGGCTATTCTCTCTTCATCTGAGCCATCTTGTTTATGTAAGCTCATATGTGCTTTTTTTCATTCTGCTTCTACATACTATTTTGCAAAAACTTATAAAATAGTTTTCAGTTGTAACTTATTTATAGTAGTACAACCTGATTATTGTAAGTAAAGCAAATTAGTACTTGTAAATTAGTTGCAAGTTTTATTAAACCTCCATACCAAATGCCATTCTACCAGCTTCATTGCTTCTGATATAATACACAATTTTTTTTCCATAATTATTACTGAAGTTTCAAAAGCATTATATGACCTGCTTTAGTTGTACAAGACTGTTAGAATGGCTTGTTAATGGTAGGATTTTCTTGCATCTCATTCTGTTGAATCTTTAAATAATCAGTATTTTTTATCTACTGATGACTGCAATAAAAGCTTGGATTGAAAATTTCATTCTTATTTACAATTTTCTCCACATGGATTTTGGGGAATATACTACCATTCTATTTTAGTTGCTGTGCTTTTTAAGCTTTAACCTTTTGGATGTAGTTGTGTTTTCAAGGTTAGTATGTCGTGATCTATTAACTTTTTAAGTATTTATAAATATTTACAGTAAAGAATCATTTTAATGAGAAATTTACTAAGAAAATTTGTAAAATTCCTGAAATGGATGAGTGGCCTCTGTTTGAAAAAACAGTGTACAATACATAGGATTGGAAAATTAAAGTTACCATTTTTCATTCCACTCAGACAGCAACAATGGGAGTGAACAAAGACAGATGTCAAAGCAGGAACAGAAATTCAGGATTCAAATAAGGCACTATTTCACCAAGCACGCTCTTATTTTTAGTTAGGTCAAATATAAAATTTCCCAGATAGCTCTTGGTAAATAAATATCAGTTATTAGACATAAATAATCGTCTTTTACAACCAAATTAATCAAATCAAAAGGGAAAAATTAAAGAATTATTCACAATAAAATAATCAAATAGGAAGTTTACTACTCATATCTAACAATCATATTAGGTACATTATTCTGTATATTATATCCGATAGTGAGAAAAACTCAGCTTGTTCTCTACATGAAAATCATGCATGGCTTGGAGCTTCCTTAAGAAAAGAGGAATTTTAGGTGGTAAAAATGTTTGTGAATCAAGACATCCTGTTTATCAACATTTTGCAGTAATGACCTCCCTTGTCAAATGGTGGGCCTGAGAGCAGTGCTAGTAACTGCTCCAATTTAACCTGATTTGGCATTCTCACCTCATTCCTGGTCTGATTTCTCCTATTCCACTATCAGGATTGACCTTAGTTAACATCAAGGGCATAGAGAATATTGTTTAGATTACTGTTAGAATATGGAAGGTGAGGATGGATAGTATGCCTCACAAGTGGAATTCAAGTAGCTTGATGTGGTCAACAAGGCCAAAGTATTGTTAAACCTTGCTGTCTGTACTGGGTCCAATCCCTAGAAATAAGTTGGATTCCTGCCCATGTACACATTAAGGAAATTAAGCCAATAAAGCAACCAGAACTGCAAGTCACTGTGACAAGATCATTATTATATTACGGGTAGCCCTCTAATTATGATGGGGATAGATTACAATGACCTCATCGTTACTCAAAAATATTGTAACTTGGAGGCACCCTAGCTTGCACTATATAATCTATTCATAAGTATGTACTGTACTACAGCTAATTCTTTATTTTTTGAATGGTCTGGAGGTTCAGTGCAGTTTGGAGATTTCACAGCCAGTGCACCACCACAAACAAAACTTAAGATAATACATGTACACAAACAGAAATTGCATAACCAGAATTGGAATTTTACTATACAGGCAGTCCCCGGGTACGATGGGTGGCGGCTTATGATATTCGAGGTTAAGGCGCTTTTTTCAATTATTCATGAAAGAATTATTTCCAGGGTTAAAGCGCCTATAACACTGATCTGGCAGAAGAAATATGACACCAAAAAATGCAAAATAATCAATATTTGAAGTATGCAATAAGAATGCAGTTTACATAGTTTTGAATGCACCCAAAGCATTTAAAGTAAGGTTTTCATAGGATTTTTGATGAGTTCCAGCTTACGACGCGTCTCAAGAACGGAATCCCCTGTTGTAACACGGGGACTGCCTGTACTCACTAAGATTCGTTCCATCGTTGCCATGCTGGAACGATGTCAGGCTGTTGATGATTACGTTTAAACTAAATATTGGAAGAGGATGCTGGCGATGATAAAGCAGCAGGTTTATCATTTTGATCCTCTTCAGCTGTTGTTTCTTCGAGCCAAGAGATTCAAAATATATTTTTTAACTTTAGTATCATATTGGTATCACCTTTGTAACTACGAAATATTGTAATTGGTATCTTAAACCTTCTAAAGAAAATGGTGTTTGTTTGTTTCTATAGTTTTTACGTTGCATGGAACTAGTGGTTATTCTGCAATGGGACCAACGGCGTTACATGACTCCGAACCATGTTGAGAGTGAACTTCTCACACCAGAAATACACACCTCTTGCCCATCAGTGGAATACCCGAGAATCAAACTCATGGCCGCCAGTAGGTGGTACGCCAACACCATACCGACCACACCACTGAGGCGTTTAATATGGTGTTCATTAGAAAGAATTAACAATTATTCTAATTAGTGATCATACATTTCTAAAATTAATTATACTTTACTTCCTTGAGCCTTCAGGTTGTCAGCGTCATACTTTGTGCAGTGGAATGTTATTACAGTTCAACCCATTTGTCAGTGCCTGGGTGCAGTGTGTTCTGTCTTTACTCTGCTGAACAGCAAAGAGGTTTAAAGTACTTGAGCACAATCGGTAGGTAAGAACAGGGTTACAGAAAACTTCATTTTTATATGTTCATCTTCATTTTCTCAGAGCAGTGATCATTCCTTCTTTGCTAGGTATCGGCAGTTCCTTATTGTACTCTTGTTGAGGGGTTTCCCGATCTGCAGGGTCTCTGATCAAAGTACTGTAGAGCAACCCACTGTTCCTTGTCTGCCTTTCATTTACCTTTGCTAATGAATGGTAAGTCCTACATCTTTACTCTGGAATTTCCAGCAGCTCCTGAGAATTGATTTTCTTGCGTTGGGTAAACGAAATTAATAGGGCTTCTTTGAAGTTTTTGGAGTACTTTAGCCAAGCCAGGTCCCTTTCAGTGTCTTGACAGCCTTTTCATCTTTGTGGGTTGACTTCTCTTAAGTGGATTTCTCAATATACTAAGTGCAGTACAGTTTCTCTCTCGTAACTTGGTTCCTATGTGACTAGTTCAAAGTGCTCTAAGCCTAAGAACTTCTTGAATATTTGAGGAAGTTTTTTGGCTTGTAGTATTGCATTCAGTTATTTTATTGGCAAGGGTGGCTCTCATTCCATTATTCCTCACTGAGAAGGGTACTCAGGACTTTCTCTTTTGACAAGATTAGGAATTTCCTCATTTCTTCCCTCTAAGTGTAAAGTGGAGATCCAAATAAGATATGGTTTTGTTGGCTTGTGCTTTCAGTACTTTATAGTTGTCTACTCCCAGAGTTGGAGTGTATTCTTATATTAGTTTGTTTGTATGGTGCTTTTACGTTGCATGGAACCAGTAGTTATTCAGCAACGGGACCAACGGCTTTACGCGACTTCCCAACCACGTCAAGAGTGAACTTCTATCACCAGAAATACACATCTCTCACTCCTCAATGGAATGGCCGAGAATGGAACCCGCGACCACCGAGGTGGAACACCAACACCATACCAACCACGCCACTGAGGCGCTAATATTAAGTGCTGATTAGTCTGGAAAGAGTAGTCTTTATCTGGCTTCTCAGACCATCACCACCACCCCCTACCCTCTAAGGTTAGTTCCCTTCCTGTGGGAGGGATCTCAAGGGCAAGGGCAATAGTCCGTGCTTCACTGTTTTGGATATCAATGGTTATAAGAGTTGGTGATTGATATCCCTATTCCTCACTCTACCTGAAGGATGTTGCTTGCAAGTCCCAAATGCTTTCTTCAGGACCTGTGATGGCTGTCCAACAAGTTGTGCGGTCCCCTGGTTCGATGTACATGTGCCTGGAGGTGGCTTAGAGTCCATTCCATATTATTTCCTCTTTGATAGCAGCATCTGGCCTAAAGTACACGCTGGAGTCAGGCAGGATACAAGTGATGGCACTCTGGGCTTTCTCTCCCAATTGATAACTGGGAGGCATTTCCTTCATCTCTTAATACAAGGAAGGGAGACTAGGTAGGCACCCACTTCTGGGATGTACCAGGACCAAACGTCATGTTCTCCAAGTACTTAGTTCCTTATTTGAATAACCTCTTCTAGCTGTAAAAGAAGCACTCAAGCCCAGGGCTTACTAATCAGAATAACCATTTTCTCCAGACCAGTAGGGAAGTTGCAGGAGTCTTGATTTCCCACTGCTTGGTAGGCAACTGGGATCATGACACAATTCTTTGGTGTTTCTCCAGTCATTTGACCTACCAAAGAAGCAAGTCTCCTATATAAAAAGTGGTTTGTGTTCCCATAGGAACAAATAAATTTTGAATACCAATTTGTATTTTTCCTGAGTACACAAACCAGAGCCTTTCATACTTCATCCCACCCACACCAATCCCTGTGGCCATAGGGAAAAGTGAAGACAATGGTCAGTAAATGAGGGATACTCCCCCACTAAACCTCATATCCACCTGTTAACCACTTTGACAAAGTTATAAACCATTACCAGCTCATGCTGAAAGATACTCCTAGGAGTAAGATTCCTCTGGTTTATTAAAGGAAAATTACAATTTTTTTTTTTTTTTCATTTTTTCATAAATGAAAGTCCAATGAAACTTGATATATATAATGCCCTAAATGTGTTTAGTAAATATAATACCAATTTAATAGTATGAGTATTGTAGATTTATTATCCTCTCTGAGGACATATAAATCAACTTGGCCATAAATTTTACTTCATGTTGAACAAGTTGACCTGAGAGGGGCCTCCACACTTTATTTCATTCTTCATGATCAAACTAATACCTAGTCAACTGCATTTGTCTTAACATCAATGCCACTAACTTCAAGTTTGATATGAAAGTAGCTATTCTCTAAATTACACTGGGAAAAACTAAAGATAAAAACATAAATTATACAAAGATATTCAAAACTATATTCAAATTAACAAAATCTTTACAAGCTGTAGAGTACTATTTTACATCACTGAGGTATATACAAAATACAGTAATTTTTACTTATCTTCAAAATCAGAGGCAATTTACATCTTATAATTACTGACTAAAAAAAATTTTTATAGTGGAAATGGGTACTTGATAAGCAAAGGCTTCACAACAATACAACAGTGTGAAAATAAAATTTTAACAAATGAGCCAGTCTTAACATATGGCTAAACCGTGAAGATTTTTTTGACACCATGTACCACTAACAAATTTAAATGGTTACAAAAATAGATTTCCAGTAAGTATTTAAAAAATTAACTTTTGTTTAAATACACTGAGCACATTGACTACGTAATTACTATTAGGGTCCTATTCCCAATTTATTATTATTAATCTAACCAAACCCATGGTTTTACACTTTCCTAGGAAAAGAGGAATGAAAAAGGAAAGATACGGTATTCCTTACACTTTAAAAAAAAGAAAAAAAAAAGTTATCAGCTCCTGTACATAAAACAGAGCCATTTATTCAGCTCCTGATTTAATTAGATTGTTACTTCCATGTACAGTAATTTTGATGCTACTCTATAAAAATTCTGTTAACTTAAAATGTAGTACTTACTGCATCCCTAAAAGCTGCAAATCTATGGTTACGTGTTTAACCTTGGAAAAGCATTTACTGCAGAGAAACTAGGTTACCTAACACTTGGTCAAAGAATCCTAAAAACTATCTATTTAACTGACAAGAATAAATTAATTACCACCATAGTAGCCAATACCAATCACAGTCAAATATATTCCTGTACAATCACAGTCATCTTCTTTGTAGTAGTTTTGACCAAAGAAAAAAGACTAAATATTTCTGCATGTCATAAAATGTTCAAACCAATATTTCTGCATGTCATAAAATGTTCAAACCAAAGTAATTTTCTTAATTTTCATTGCAAACCCACCATTTTACATGGAAGTTGATGAGGTGCTGTATAAATATATAGCCACATACTGAAAACAGAAATCACCAGTAAATTTTATCTTAAAAAAAGGGGGGGGGGGGGGGGGCACATGTCTTGCAATTGAAGTTTTCTTTTAGCAAACTAATATTTTAAAAATTACTTATGACTTAACAATTCCTTGTGTATTGCTTTTATGTATTGCACAAATTTTTACTGTTACCCAAGTACTAAAGCATTAGTTCCAGAAGTAGCTTCACCCATATTATAATGGAAGTGGAAAAAAAAAATTGCAATTTCTCTTTAAAAGTGCTTACCTTTGAAAGTTGTGATGCCTCAAGTTTTGGCATCTAGTTAAACTGTCAAAAAATATTCTAATTGTTTAATAACTTTTACATATTATTAACAGATCGGGGCGGGGAGGAGAGATGAGAGAGAGAGAGGAGGAGAGAGAGAGAGAGATAGAGAGAGAGAGAGAGAGAGAGAGATACGAGAGAGAGAGGAGAGGAGGAGAGAAGAGAGAAGAGAGAGAGAGAGAGAGAGAGAGAGAGAGAGAGAAATTTGCTTTGCAGTTTCATTTCAGATATAAATCATGCAAAGCTGAAAAGCTCATTTATATGATGAATGTTAAAATCTCAAGAATGAATGACAAGTAAATTATGTATTGTGCTGCTATATATCAGTTAAACACTAATTATACACAAAATAATCAATTATCAAGACACGTACTGAGGAACATGGCATTTTTTTGGTAAACTTAGGTAGAAAAGTACACTGGATTGTATATTAATACCAATCAAAGTAAACTTAGGTAGAAAAGTACAATGTATTGTATATCAATACCAATATAATCATTAAGAATTTCAGCCACTAAATGCACTGCAACTGATTTATAAACAAAAAATTACTTCCATTGTTAGCCAATTTAGTATAAAATACTGTACTTAAAATGTATGATGAAAAATGTTTTGTACAACAAATGTAAAACAAACCTTTTCATAACTTTAATACCATGACTTTCATGTAAGAAATATTAACAAGCCAAAGTTCATGGCAACTACAGGCTGCATATTCAAAACTATTACATGTACAAGACTTTACACACATTGTGCTCCAAAATTGGTCTAGACTTTTGTTTAACTACTTTGTAAACTATTTCACTAACTAGCATATGAGAGATCACTATGCAAGCTATTCAGTCTTCATCAGATTCTGCTGCATTGAACAAATCTATCAAGTTTCTTGAAGTTAAATTCATGGGTGGGAAAGGATCCTCATCAACGACTGCCCTCCCTTTTAGGACTGGGAGAATCACTGGAATTGACGAGGCAATACTTCCACTACACTGTCCTTTTTTTAAATCAAAGTGCTTATCAGTTTGATGAAATCCTCGTCGCCTAAGAAATGACGGTGTGTCAGCCACTCTTGGACTTGAATTAAAGCTGCAATATGTAAAATACCATTCATTAACATTGCTTCTATACAGTTAGAGCTATGATAATTAGGTATAACTGATATGACAGGCATAGCAACTGAAAACAGCATCTTGTAAGAAAACATCATAAACTGGAGCAATTATTTCATGCCAATTAATGCCATCTAATAACATACCTATTTCTAATTATGGGAGATGTTCTGATGGCTTCATGCGCAGTTTGAAATGGTGGCCAATTGGGGTAGAATTTCCAAAAGGGTGCCCATGATAGTGATTTACTTCACTGCTTGAAGTAGATATGTCACTCAAGGGATGAGCAAGGCTGTGATCATCTAAGCCCTCATCTGAAAGAAAGGAAATAATTTTTTTCTACCCTCATGTAAAATATAACCCAAGTACCTTTAAATTCTAATTAATTGATGCAATTTTCTGAAACAAAAAATAACTGTGAGCAAAATGGAACCTTTAGTATTTAGGAAAGATGCCATGGTATTTTGTCAGCCAGAACCTAAAAAAGCACTATGCTCGCTAATTACTGCCTTGCCATACACTACCCCTACCATCAATGAAAAATCCCTAAAACAAGGCAGAAGGGTAATTAAGCTAAAAACCTGGCTGAAGTACTGGCAACACTACTGGAGCATTCAAAAGTTGCAAAAAAGTAGTAGTCTGACTAGAATGATCATAAACATTGCCTGGAAAAGTTTTAAATGACAAAAAACCAAATTGAATTTAATACATTTTTAATCCTTAAATTTAAATTAACTATTATAATAATGAATTATGACATGAACTTGTTAGTTGAGTGGGTACAACCTGAATGAAAAGTTCTTGTAACTCCATAATTAATATTCCCACTGCATATGTGGGAGACCCAGCAATACATATGTCAAGTCTGTTATTTTTTTTGTGAAGAGGTGACATTTAAAATGAATGGTCCATCCATGAATACACAAGACTTATTTTCCACAGTAACTAAAATTCTTAATTTTTTGTACTTATCAAGAGACAAACTTATGCTCAGTTACTACTTACAAAGGAAGGAAGTCTGTATTAACTTTTTTGAAAGGGCCAAATGGAGATACATAACCCTGACGGTGGGAACTTAAAACTTTTCACAGTAAGGAATGAAATCCTGAAACTTGACCAAGCTTACCGGTAATGCCACATTTCATTTGGGGAGTAAGGATATTTGTCACCACGACCAAAAAGAATCTACAGTATACTGCAGCATACAGACTAAATTGGCCACAAGAAGATCATGAGCAAAGACACCCCCATGAGAAAATCTCGGCACATAAAAACAGTTAGAAGCTGTTGATATATCAAAAACAACACATTAACAACTGAGCAAACACATCCCTTGTAAGAGAGATGTATAGGTCATGGTTCTATTATCTAGTTTATGACTGATTACTATATTTAACAGGTGTTGCAATATCAATGGCTCAAATACTGAAAGAAACTATGTTAAAATTTACTTATACTAAAAATTTCACAACCACATTTCCATATGCTTTGATAAAACTGATCAAGTCATGAAATAACATTAGTAGAGCCATTACATATAGTACACTGTGACATAACAACCTCAACTTTACAGTACCTGAATAAAAAATGTACTTACTAGTATAAAAATATCTTATATGATAAAACTTAAAAGCACGCTTTAAAAAAAAAAAATACTCTGTATATGCAGTCCCCGAGTTTCGATTGATCTCTCGGCATACATCTATGCTTGATTTTTATTGGACACCTAAAAATATAAGCAATTTGTCTCCAACTTAAGGTGAAAATCTAAAGTTAAGGCAATGTGGGTTTTCTAAAACCACAAAACAAAAGGTTGATTTTTGCCTCTTCCAGGCTAACCTTTGACTACATGTTTTCTTAAAACCACAAAACCAAAGGTTAATTTGTCTCTTCCAGTATTTACCTTTGACAAAGATGTTCAAGGTCTCTAAAAGGATGATAAAAATGTTCTAGGTTTAACCTTTAAATTTAAATGCCCAACAGGATAGAGAAGTTCCTCTTTTTTCCCCCCCAAGGAGTTAAATTGGAATTCTTACAGGGAACTGTAAAGCATAGCCTTAACATCACCTCAGTTCTTTCAAAGCAGAAAGCTAAAATAGCATTCCCTTACACCAGCTTAAAGAAGGGTGCTGACAGTAAATTTACTTATAAATCACTGCTAAATAAAAGGTTTTACAGTAAATTCAAAAGATAAAGTTTAGACCCGCATCTAAACTCCAGAGAGAGACTGATATAGAGATGAAGGGGCTTCAATCTCAACACCTTACAGTGCTGGTCCTCAGCAAGATCTCAAAGTTCTTGATGCAATACAGAGGAAAGTACGCATGGAACGATAACCTTGGAAGTGGACAGTGAAAAGTTTTTATCATCTCTAAACAGAAAACATTGACGTCTACAAGGTTCCAGGTGCTGAAAATTCCTCCAGAATGGTACCCTCAGCAACACACAGACCACTGCTTCTGACCCCAGGCCATGGCAGTTTTTAAAGTTAAGGGCAGATCCTATGATTTAACGTTGAAAATCTTATTATTGGGAGGGAACATTCTAACCTCTCCAAGCAGTTAAGGAGATGCTTACGTCAATGGAACTGTATGGAATTGTGTAGTAGAGTTGATTTCTTCTCAAAGGAAGAATGAGACATCTACCAAGAGCATTGGAAACTCTGAAAAGTATTGCCCTGAGGCTACAAGGGCTCTACAGGAGACTAAGCAATTCTTGAACATGAAATTGCTCAATAGAATTCAGAGTAGATACAAGGGGCAGGCCTATGATCCTGAATTAGGCAAAATTTAAGGAAACATCCACTGTTCAAGCCTGAGGCAAAGGGGGCACAAATAGTATTAATTTCATTCGGCTGTCCTGTCATCTACATGCTAGGAAGCTAAGAGTGTTCCTTAAATCCACACAAAGTGCCAAACTTACGGATGTCAAGGCCCTTGTAGGCAGTTGTTCTTCCTGAATCCCCAATTGCTAAAACACTGTCCTTCCACAGAATGGATGGTCAAACCAATATGTTGTTTATTTCACTGCCAAAGCAGCAACAAACTTCCCACAAAGACTTTGTTTCTGACCAGGAATAAACCCGCTAAGCATCCTGATATCTTTCAACTGCCCTGACATCTAAAGTTTTACCAGGTGTAGTTGACCATTCTATGATGCATGCCAGAAGGAAAAAGACCAAAACTTGGACTTAGGTTTAAGAACCAAATGGACGATTCCTGGTTAAAGTGTCCCTCCTACAGTCCTGGAGCCAAAGTTGGTTTCTGGATTACTTACAAATTTAATGAAAGTTATTTGAAAGTCGTAATTCTTACGCATGAAACCGTATATTAATTGAGCATGATTATCTGAAAAAAAAAAATAACACGTCAAGGCCATGTTTCCTAATGAGGAAAGCCCTTACCATATAGGAAGTTTTTCTTTTTCTGGTCTAAAATAAAAAAACTTCAAGCAGATCATGCCTATTCATCTTGACCGACAAGCATGTATAATTAAAAATCATCCCCACATCACTAGAATTGGGCCAAAAGAAGCAACAGGTCCTTGGCCTTTGGAAGGACTGTGACAGAGTGGGCTAACTTGAATAACTGATTCAGTAGATGTGTCTTGCTCCTAAAGTCGACACCATCTACCAATGGGCAAAAAGTCCCTGACATAACTTATGTAGGGCTGCACACTAACCCAAACAAAGTGCACAGAACAGCAATACCTTCTAGTAAAAACCTATTGAAGGAACTTGCATGACTGGAAGTATGGTAAGTGGAATGAATACATTCTGTATGTGTACCACAAGTCTGACCATTCTTTGTTAAGGCACTAAAACCATGCTAGAAAACCAACAAGTATATGGGCAGACACTTACTGTTATTCAGTCTCCAAATATTCAAGAATATATCCAATTACTTATGGGTGTCTTCCTAAAGAATTACCCTTGGACCATCATTCCCTCTATATACAATCTCCTACTAAAAGACTTATGAGAGATCTCTGCTGAAGACAAGGGAAGCTATAAGAGGGAGAATAAACCAGTGACAAACAAAAGAATCACAACTGCCCTTCACCGTTTCCACATATAACATACTGGTTCCAACTCTCTCCATGCATGTTAGGAGGTGTAACTGCCATATCCCAGAACCTGAATCTGCACTTATCCCCGAAAGGTATAAAATTAAGACTACCAATAGATAATCCCGAGCTGCCATAAATCAGGACAGAAGCGAAAGCATTCTTCCAAACAGAGTGAGTATAAGCATGAGGACATTACCCTGCAGCATCAGAAATGAGTTACTAGTTTCCTCGCTAAAAACTCCCCCTGGGTTGGTGTCTCCACCTCTCTAAGAAGTCGCAGAGACAAGACAATGTAAATAAAAGATAACTCAAGTTAGACTGAAAATCCATCAGCATGTCTGTCAGTCTCGAGTTCATGTCCCCACAGGAAAGAGAAAGAAAGTGAACCTCCTATTACAGACGGTTTTAAATGGACCAGTAAGTGTTACAGCAAAAGGCAGCCTTCGGCTCTCCGCAACTTTAAAAGACAAGACAAGTCAAGGCAGACACAAAGGGAGATTGTGTCCGAGAACGAGAAAAGTTACGAAATGCTCTCAAATTGGAGAAAGCGTTGGTTCTCTTCTCCAATATTTAGTGCGCCCCAAAATACGCTAAGACAATTAAGATATATTCTCTATGTGGCCTCAGCAAGGCGTAGTGTGGCAACAAATGCCGACCGGCCCAAACGAGTTCCTCCAATTCCATTCAAACTCTTCTTCCGTCAGCGGGCGACGGAAGGAGACAGCTGCCGACTGGAGGTAAACAAAGAGCTTAAAGGATTGCTCTTTCTCTGCAACCCTTGGCGACAAAAGGCGACAGCAGCTAAGTGCTGTAACGAATCCAACCGACCTCAATGAGAGCAAGAAAGTTTAAGCTGCTCGGGACTCGGCCAAGTTCACACTCGGCACGAGTCAACTGCGTTCACACGAGTCGACAATGTCCACAGCAGGGTTCCGACTTTCCAGATGTATCAGACCAAATTATCGTACCAAATCTCTTCAAATTCTTGTATTTTGATTAATAATCGCTTATCGTATCAGAGGGTCAAATTATCGTACGTCTGGGACCCTGGTCCGCAGTCCGCACTGAGTCGACAGAGGTGCCAAAAGTGGGAGAGGTGGTTGGAAGAGGAGTTACAACAAGGCTCCCGCCTCGTCCGAAAGCGATCGTACATACTTGAAAGCATACCTACATGAAACTAAGTTAGAAGTCTCTGAAGCTAGAATATCTAACTCGGCGAGAACTTTACATACTACAGAGTGTAGACTTGAAAGAGAAACATTAATCGAGGCAGTAACAAGAGATTTACCGATAGCCGAAGAGGAAGCACGCAAAGAACAAAAACAAGCATTACGAAGAAAAGGGAACATGCTAGCATACAAGAATTTAGAATAGCCAAAACATGAGAGATAAACAGTTGACCGAGACGACATATCTAAACGTGTAAAACTCGCTACAGATACATCATCATCTCAATGAAATGTCTACACCTATACTCATATTATTAAGCCTATGCATGCTAACACCTCAAACTAGTGTTGAAGATGACAGAATGCGCCTACAGAGCGAGCATTAACGATTACCGAAACGGTCCTTTGGAGAACGCTTTAAACGGATTCAGACCATGAAAAGGGCGAAGTAGGTATTGGAGGGCACAGAATCTCATCGTCCCGAGAACCGACCTGGTTCCCTGGCAGCAGACCTACGTTTCCAACTGGTCGCAGGGCAGTCCTATGCTCAAGCTACGTACAGGACGAGGGAACCAACACCTTACTTCTAACAGGGAACGGACGAAAAATGAGCACACACTGGAGGGATATGATGGAACGTTCCCGACACAAACTAAGTTCAAATTGTATTAGAACTAAAAATAGGTCAATGTTCTAACTTCTCATTACGCTTTTCCTGAACTGAATGGGGAGCAGAAGGCGGAGCTACAATGGAAGTCAATACTAGCCTACTAAAATGCCTAGTCTATATCAGGCATAAATTTTTCAGAACATTCTTCACATCTAGTAGTTCCAAAATCACACCCTGTACCCCTGCTAGTACAAAGGAATGTTGATCAACTTCCAATTTCACCATCCTGGTTACACCAAAACATTCCTACATAGCCTGATGCTATTGGTTTTACTTCCGGTGGAAGATATCCTAGGAAAATGAAATTACAATACCGTAAACAGGTGTAAAACAGCCAAACTTCATAGAATATCAACAATCGCCTAGCTGCAATGGCGGCAAGGAGAATTCTGACAAGAGCTAAAAACATTGAAACACAAACCTGGTGGAGAACAGGTAAACTAGACAGTCATCCGGCAGCCATTCAATTTTTTTTTTTCTTTTTTTTTTTTTTTTTGAATGCCGACTACTTATTGGCGGGGAGATATAGCTAATTTAACAGTAGGTAAGATTCATCTCAAATAATATTAATATAAACGTGTCTTTTGTGGCATTTTTTGTTTATTTTCACACAAATTCATTTACAAGCCTTGATACTACTTGAAAAAAGTTTAATGAGCACAATAACTGAAAAGCTTACAGTTTCTTACCACTAATGGTAATATAATAGAGCATTTATGTATTGATTATGTGATGTCATCAGTTAATTAAAATATTTTAGTACAGCAATTCACTTATTCAGAAATTTACAACTTTACTGATGTTTTACAAAAATGGAACAAGGTAACCACAGAACCTACAAGTGAGCTACTACATAATTAACTATTAACAGAAAAATTTATGCTACAAATGTACTTACCATCTGAATAACCACTTGCAAAATCTGACTCTGTTATCTTTGAATTATCAGGCAAGCTACCAGAGCTAGTTCTCTGGCAGACACTTAAGAAGGGACGTGTAAGGAACATAAGCATTACAGAAATGTACAACCAAGTCTGCATCATCACTAATCTGGCCTTCATTACCTGTAACAATAAGTTGAATCTAATTATTTAAAAAATGGAGCAAAAAAAGAATTACATAGTTCAGTTTAAAAGGTAACAAATTATGCAATCTACTCCAAGTCTACAAGAAATCTTAAGAACATCATAAAATATATGTATTCACAGTTACCCAACTAAACATGGAGTTCAAATCCACTTAGCCACATATTTTTGGCATATACAATATTCAAAATGCATAAAATTCCCATAAAATTAGCAGTCACATCTTTCTAAATCTAGCAGAAACCCTTGTGGACAGAGGCAGCATACTATAAACCCAAGGAGGCTCCAAAGAAAAATAAGTCAGCTAAGAGAGATGCTAAGGAAACAGTAATAATCAAATATGATGGAACTGTTTGGAGATGACAAGACTCCACAAATGCACTAAGCAAACTATCCAAATTTCAAAATCGAGTTCCTGCAGAAGAATAGGCACTTATCCTTCAACGGGTTCTCATTCTTGGCCATGTATGATGGGCCATGCATAAATACCCCTTTAAAATGCAGTATGTGGAACAATAAAATATTAAAAGAATATACAGTATTCACTATACTAACAAAAGGAAAAAAAAATTGCGCTACCTGTCAACAAATAAACAACTGCAGAGTCATTTTCAATTTTAGAAGTCCACCATTAGGTACTAAGTTATAATTTTAAAACAATAAAATATTTTTTTATACAGCAAAAATATACATTGTAGACTGACAAAATGGAAAAAGAAGGGAAAATGATGAAAGATTATTGTATTGTTATACAGTAAACTACAATTTGTGCCATAATGCACATAATGCATAAAGTACAGGGTAGTATTTAAATTATTATTGTAAAATTACACACATTTCAATAATTACAATATAATGATTACAATATAATACTGCAATCATGCAGAGAAGGAATACACCTGTCACTTGTAGGTTTAACCTGTGGCCAGGAATAGAATCTCAAACAATGCAGCCTGAACCAGTTTTATCTCAGAATCAAAGAATTGAATGCTAAAGAAATCTCTGAAGAAAGACCAGGTACTCTTCAATTCCGCTCATCTAATCTGGAGGGTTTTTTTCTTATCAAGCATAGTACAGTTGTCTGAAACCATCTCTAGTTATGAAAGGCCAATAATATCCAACAGAGCCAGACAGCAGCTGGTTCACAGTTTCCACCAGTAGTAGGAAAACTTAAGCCTGGAATGGAGAGCTGAAGGTGAGAGTGATAATGTTACTCTGACTTCACATCCTGCCAAACGTTAGGTTGCTTTTAAGTTTGGTCAAGGATAAACAAAATCAAACATTTTTGATATGCATGAAACTCCAGATTAATGTAGGCTAGTCAGTCTCCAACATTGTGCATTTGGCCAAAACTGACACAGTATACTCTTCTTCTTCATTCCCATCCTTATCCCCACATTAAGGGGTCGGTTGCCTGATACGCCTTCTCCACTGCTTTCTATCAAGGTCATCATCCTCCATCAAACCTTTTCTCTTCATATCTTCTTTCACTATATCTCGCCATCTAACTGTCTCCCTCTCGTTCTTCTTCCTCTAACAGGTTCCCCCCCAAGCCTTCTTCACACACTCCCCGTCATCCACCCTCAACACATCCACATACCATCTCAGTCATGACTCTCTTATCACCTCTGTAATCTTTACTAAGCCTGCCCTTCTTATTTCATCATTTTCCAATCTCTCAAGCAGCAATATTCCCATAATCCATCCCAGGATTCTTCTCTGTTTTCTGAAGCTTTACTTCCTCTTTTCTTCTTAAGAGCCCATGTTTTTGCTCTATACATTAACACTGGTCTTATCACTGAGTTATATATCTTGACTTTTAGCTTGATTGGCATTTTCATCACATACCACTCCAGCTACCTCTCTACCCCCATGCAGCTTTTATCCTACTGTCAACTTCAGCCTCACCCTGCCTCTTGGCTTAAAGTAGATCCTATTTAAACTTTTTTTATTTTCTGTCTGCCTTATAATCGAGCGCCGTTTCTTTGCTTTCTTTTATTACCATTCTGTCTGTATCTTCCTTACTGCTCAGCAAAACCTCTGTTTTATTCATTCACCTATAACCCACCCTCTCTAAAGACTCCTGTACTCTCCAACCCTTCTCTGTAAGTCGTCCTCATTTTCAGCAGTAATCACCAGATCACATGGCCGTACAATCCCACAGATCTTTGTTCCTGATCTCTTCATTAAACATGTCCATGACACAGCACAAAAAAAATGGGCTAATGGCTAACAATCCCAGGTGTAATCCAACACTACTTCAAAGTTTTCTGTTTCCCCAAAAGCTGTTATCACTTTTGTGCTTGTTCTCTTATATAACATCTCGACCAGCCTAACCAACTTTTCTGGGACTTTCCTTTTCCTTAAACACCAAAGCATCAATTCTCTTGGGAATCTATCGTAAGCTTTCTCTAGGTCTATAAATACACAATAGAGCTCCTGTCCATTAAAAAACTACCACCCTTGTTGAATCCAATCATTAACAAAGACGCCAGTCTCCACTGTAACTCCTGTATCTACACCACCATTGTTTATAATAGCAGAACTCTAGGCAAAAGATATCTTTCCATGGGACTACTGTTTTTTATTAGCTAGCTGTGAGCATGCCGTCATGTTTGCAAAGTTTTGTAAGTGTAAGAATATTGTTACACTTCTGATGTATCCACAATTGACAGTTGTTCAGTACATAATTTTATTTCAAAGAATTGCTGGCCACAGGTCGTAATTCTATTCCTGTCCAGGGACAGGCTCATGAAGTCTTTGTTAGCCTTCAAGCTCAATATGGAGATCTCTACCATCCTTAGGCCATGAGTACACGAGTCACTCAGTGGGGGGGTCCGTGTGTGGTGGGATTGGTTTCCCAAAGGTTTCCATTCATTATAACCTATGTCAAGCACATGAGTGTCTGTTGCAAGTAACCACGGTGAAATGCCACCAATCCCTGCCACTGACCAGCGTACACGAACCACTGGCTAACGAGTCGTATACCAATAGTTGAAGTGAGCATACGTCATTAATTTTGCTCTTTTTGTTACTATTATACCATTGTTACAATCGATGTGGATAAATTTATTATTGAAATTGAAGACAGACCATCAATATGAGACATATGCTGCAATGACTACAGCAATAAAATTACAAAAGCCACGGCATGTGGGGAGATGTGTGATATCTTTGGCTTTAAGGAGATGAATTGTCCAGGAAAAAAAAAAGCAGGTATGTCCATGTGAACACCATGAGAAAGGATACTGGTAGAAGTTACAGTTGAGGTGGAGTTTCCTATGGGAATCAGAAACTTTGCCTACAGTGGCACAGAACTAATGGGTAGCCTCTTCCAGCATAGATATTTCCTGTTCAAAGGAAAGGACAAGTGTTGCCCATTCCTTTGTGAAGTACAGTAAAGAAAAGTTAATTACAGTTTTAAACTAAATAATATTATAGATTAACTAGACTTACTGATTTCCTACAACAATCTCTAAATCTTTTGAAGAAAAGTACACGACTGATACAAGGCAAGGCAAGTGATTGTTCTGCAGTCAACCTTTCCTTTGGGTTGGGATTAAGCAGCCCCTTCAGTACAAACTGCAGCTCACTGGACAAACCTGAAAGAAGAGGACAAGAAAACCAACTATGAGTTTCATGTGACTGACTCTAATTTATCTAGGCATTACAACTACAGTACCATAACACTAACACTAACAATGACAGTAATATTTACCTACTTCTACAAACAAGAGCCATACACCATGCACCTAATTTCTCTTGTGGTGTCCATCATTTCCCCACTTTTACTGCAATGCTCTTTACTAAGAATGTAAAAGTTAATAAGTGTAGCAGATGCATCTAATGGGGAAGGTTTTGTTGAGCCAAACGAAAGTGCCGCATGAGAGACTGAATGTCTCGTGTCAAACTCTAAAGATTTCGGTCATTTAAAGGTGGGAGGGTCATAATCCCTGATATATTTTCCTTTTTGGTTCAGCTATTCTTATAATCTATTCTAATTTTTCTTCTCTAAATGTAACCTTACATATCATTTAATAATAATGATTGCTTGCCACTGTGCAAATTGTAGACTTCCTATTATTTCTGTTTCTAACTTCTAAACTTTTTCTTGTATCATGAGTGTCTGATAAATATTGTAAAGCACATAAAGATATTGGAAAAAATTTTTCATTATAAAATCTGTACATCCAGTAAGAGTTCAGGAATTGTTTTCTTGATTACCTGTGGTATTTGTAATAGTATTAATATTTTTCTCTGTAGATTAAAATATTTAAAATAATTTTTTTTTATATATATAATACACTGTTAAAAGCTTAATTACAATAAGAACTTGTACCATGAAAAATATATTTAATTTTAATAGATTTTGTTAGAAATCAATGACAGTAAGATAAATTTTGGGGCTACAGTAATGGTAAAATTCGGGTATTAAAGCATAATAAAACTAGTGCCATTAATGAGGTCAGAGAATTCTGTTTTAAAGTTAGTCTTTTACTCTGTCTGGTAAAGAATTTGCTTACATTTAAACATGGCTACTAAGATTCTTTAAATCTCCCTATATTATTGTACTTACAACTCAATGACCAGTTTTCCATTTACAATATAATACTTATACACAGAAGTTTATGATTCATGGCCTGAGTATTATGGAAAGGTTTTATTACAAGCATGGAACTGGTGGAGAGATGTGGGATCTCATAGCCTGAAATGTTTGACGTGATGACAAAGGATGATGAGTAGTTAGTCAGAAAAGCAAGAGAATTTGGAGAAAGGGAGCTAGACCTGATGTAATCCAGACAGCGGGAGCACCAACAGAATAAATGGGTGAAGTAATTTTACACATCTAACCCCATGAAGGGAAAAAGCTAACACAGAAATGTTTATGATAAGGATATCTATATTTAAGTTTAAGTTCATGTAAAACAATTACCAAACCAAATAAAAACTACAATGTTTTGACATAATTAATGAACACTAGCTTTTCTGCATTTTACACCAGATTCTTGCTCTAATTTTGGTAGTCAACTTATCCAGTGATAAAGGCCTAAAACTGAATTGCATCTCAGAATTTAGGAGGCTGACTTACACCACATGCAATGTATCAATAATTTTTGTAAACCATAATTATTACTTTTTTTTTAAATAGAGATAGCCACATATCTAAGGGTAGGCAAACAGTAATCCATCGTCAAGGGAGGGAGTAAATGGGCAGTAGCTCGCTCTGATTTGGGATAGAGGAAGAGATCACACAAATCCTTCACTTTCCCTTAACAATTTTAATTTTGTGTACATAATGGACCAATTTTACCTACGTCTCTTGAAGTGGGAGGGGTTAGAAGATGGCAGCTGAGGGGCTACTATACGCCTTACTGCTTTAATGTTAAACATCAAGGACCTCGAAGCCCTGCACCTCAGCTTCTGACTAAACAAAATGGAGTCAGGCCTCTTTTTCTCATTTGTCTTGTCAAAGTAATTAATAATATAATAGACCTAGAGCATTTTCTGTGCTGAGAACTATGACATCAACAATGAGATCACATTTATTACTTACGATACCAAAGCCACATATACCTGGTAAAAGTGAAAACAATGATCTCTACTATAGTCCAGACAAGGGGGCTAACAAATTAAGAACTAAAAGTATGGTTATACACGAGATAACGTTAAGGTTAATTTCATATTCATAGAGAAATAATAGCACTGCACAAATTATCAAAACTAAAGCCAAATGAGAGTAAACAATGTACATCTAGAATGAATCTAGAAAAACTGAAAGGATATGAAATTGTCCTGACCCAAAGGGATGACCCATATCTGAATCCATATTATTATTATTAATAGGTGTTAGTTTTTCCAGACCTCTGAGTCTCAAGTAGACTCTTCTCGGGCTGCGGTTCTCAGGGATCAATCCTGAGAAGAAAAAAATTAGAACTTTATTTGAGAAACCCGTCTTATTTAAAAAATTTATGATTTTATTAATTGAAAAATCCCTGCTTTCCGCAAGAATATTGTTCATTTCCGAACTCCGCAGATAAATAGATCTTTGCTGGGTCCAATTTGGGCACTCAACAAGCAAATGCTGTACTGTCATGGGTGTTTGACATCTGTTACATTTCACTGGTCAGCATGTGGTGTTGACATCAAGTGACCATGTGAGAATCTTGTGTGTCCTATACGTAGCCTTGCTAGGATCACCTCTTTTGCTCTTTCCTCCTGTGAGAGGATGTCCTCCCCCATGCATAGACTCAGTTTTTATATTTTTAAGTTTATTTGTTGTTGGCACAGAGGCCCATTCTTCTTTCCAATCCTGGTAAATTAATGTTGTTTTAAAACTGATTTTACCCAGTCAGACACTGGGGCATATGAAATTGTTGGAGGGATAGTACAGGCTAATTTGGGCAGCAGAGTTCTGCATATTCATTTCCTTTTATTCCCACGTGTGCTGGGATCCAACATATTTCCATTGATATTCCTGATTGGAGGAGTTGATGATTTTTATTTGAATTTCCTTGTACTATTTGGTTTCCTGGTTTATACTGTCTTATTGCATCTATAGCGCTACGTGAGTCACTGAAAATAACAGAGACACTTGCTTTTGCCTCAGATATCATATCTAGAGCCATCTGTATGGCTGTGACTTCAGCAGTAAATACTGATGATATTGAAGGTAGGCTTTTTTTACTTAACATATTTTCGAATATGCAGATGCTCCTACTCCAACATTATTTTTGGAGCCGTCTGTATATATCATAAATTTGTTTCGTTTTCTCGCCTTTTTTCTCAATGTGCTCCAAAGCATGTTGGCGGTACATTTCCGTACTTGTCATTTGTTTTTTGAGTAGGTAAGACAGGGGGGGAGGTACATATCTTTACTCTATTTAACATCCATGGTGGTGGCAATTCCATTGGTGGGGTGAAAAAATTGGATTCATATTTATGTATGTTCATTATGTATCTAGCTCTTTTTGGGAAAGAGATAGTACTATTAACTGCTGTTACTTGATTACAGTTTTGGAAGCAGTAAGGTTGCAGGAGACGATCCTGCTTGCATTGAAAGACCTCTTTGTATTGTTATTAAATTACGGTGATGTTTTAAGGGCAAAACACCTGCCTCCACCAAAAGTGAGTTTGTTGGGGACGATCGGAAAGCTCCTGTGCACAATCGCACGCCTTCATGGTGCACTGCATCGAGAGATTTTAATCAGATTCTGAGGCGGATGAATATATTGGACAGCAGTAATCTATTATGGATAAGACTTTTGCCTTATATATCATTAATAAAATGTCTCGCTTTGCTCCCCAATTAGTGTGTGATAACTTTTTTAATATGGCAAGGGCTTTGATGCCCTTGGCTTTAATGTATTTGATGTGCTCTTTCCAATTTAAATGTTGATCAAATATTACTCCTAGATACTTGATTTTTGTACAAAATTGTATCAGTGCTATAAAGATGCAGTTTGATTGTTTGGTTCTTCATCCACTTTTGTCTTTGTAGAAGACGATTGCTTTTGTTTTATCAGTTGAAAATTAAATCCAACTGAATTTGCCCACTACATATATTGAAATGGCAGTACTGAGAACTCTCTGAGCATGTCTCAGATTACTACTCGTATAGTAAATGACAAAGTCATCAAACATATAAACTGTTTTTTACACCACTTGGTAAATTTATAGTAATGTCATTGATTGCTAAAGCAAACAATGTACAGCTCAAGACACTACCTTGAGGGATTCCTTCTTCCAAGTTTATAGGTTACTGAGTAGGAATTTTCTACTCTTACTTGAAAAAGTTCTGTTTGTTAAGACGTTCTTAATAAATATTGGTAAGTGGCCTCTTAGTTCCTTGGGAGTGGAGTTTTTGCATGATGTTATGTTTCCATGTTGTATCGTATGCTTTTTCTATATAAAAAAATATAGCTACTGTTAATTTCTTTGTTCAAAGCCTTTTTTGATATGATCTTCTAAATGTGTTAAGGGATCTAGGGTTGATCTGCCAGCTATTGAACCAGATTGTGTTGGTGTTAAAATGGATTCTTTGGTTATTACATACGTTAATCGTGCATTAACCATTTTTTCTAAGATTTTGCAATAGAAACAAACTTGTTAGAGATATCGGTCTATAATTTGGATGGATTAACTTGCATCCTTTCCTGGTTTGTTTATTGGAATAATTATGGCATGTTTCCATTTATCAGGAAAGACACGTTTTTAGTTTTGCCAGATACTATTGTAAAATTTTAATAAATATGATTTAGCTATAGGAGCTAATTTTTCTATCATTTCAAATGATATTTTATCATATCCTGGTGCAGAGGGATGACAAGAGTTGATGGCATTATCTAGTTCATCCATGTTAAAAATATAGTTATATTCCAGGTCTTCGAGAGTTTCAAAATTGAGTATTATATTTTCTTTTTTGTTTTTAGAATACTTTGACAAAATCTGGTATTCTAGGCTGGAGTAAGCACTGATGTTTTCAAAATGTTTCCCCCAGAATTATGGTTTGATATTTAAAGTAAGTTCATTGGTATATTTTTCTTTTCCATTTAAAATGTATTGCACTTCTTGGAGGTCTTATATGTTTCCATTGATTTTCCTTATCTTTTGCCAGACATCCCTTGTGGATGTTTGAAGATATGTTTGAGACATATTCCTTCCATGATGCGATTTTTCAGCTATTACCGTTTTTCTAAATTTGGCTGTATATTTGTTATATAGTGGTTTAATGTGGTTAATTGTTATGTTTGTTATAACTATTTTTTTGTTTAATATGTTTATACTATAGGGCATTTGTGAGTGATTTAAGGCGAGTTTTGAGTCTGTTTAGATTGCGACTCAATATATGTTTTTATTTTACTTAATGTTGTTAATGTTGGATTCCACCATGGGACAGGGGATTTTGTGGAATGTGTTTTGGTTTTTGGAATACTTTTATCTGCAGCATTTATTATGAAGTTTGAGAAGGATTCACAGATGTATTGTGATCTTCATTATGTGGGAATGGTGGTATGTTTCGTGTGTATAGGAAATATTTATCCCAGTTAGCTTTTGGATATTATATCTTGTAGGTGGCAATATTTTGACATTACTTAGTAGTTCAGAATGATTGGGAAATGGTCACTTGTGTATGAATCGTCTAGGACGTTCCATTCAAATTTCTCCGCTACATCATTTGAACATAATGAAATGTCAATTGAAGAAAAGGTTAGGTGTGTATTTGAAAAATATGTTGGAACTTCGCTTTCATTGAGACAATACAGATTGTGTTTCATTATAGATTCTCTATGTTGATTCCGGATGTGTCAGTGGGGTTATTAATATCCCATAATGGATTATGTGCATTAAAAATCTCCTACTATAAGTAGTGGTTCCTGTATACTTTTTGCTAATAAGTTCAGAAAAATCACTGAAATTTGCATTGAAATTTGGTTGGTGGGTGGATAAAATAAAATTACAAATAGTAATTTTACTTTTATCAGGCATATACAGTTTAATTGATGTTATTTGATATGGCATAGATGGTATGTCAACAGGTTCATATGTAATGCTATTATGAACGTATATGGCTGTGCCTAATTTTCCACCGTCAGTTGGTGAATAACAGGCAATTTTATAGTGTTGGATATTTGTAGGGTTACTTCCTATATGTTGTAGACATGCACATTGGGTTGTGGTCTCGTATGATTCTTTGTAATTCACCCAGACGTAGTCGGGTTAAGAGACCATTTATATTCCATTGAATGATTTTATATTCCATTATTGGGAGGAATTGGTGTTAAATTCTGTAAATTGATTGCTGATTTTACTTTATCTCGTAGTTTATATGCATTTGAATTTATTTGTGGTTTTTTAATCGTTGTATTTGTATGTTGGTTATTAGATTCTGCAGTTGTTTGTTTTTCATAGTTGAATATTAATAAGTCTATTTTTGATTTTATAATTTCCCTTTTTGTATTTTTAAGGATTCAGAACATAATTCGTTCTCATGTTGATGTGTTAAAGGGCACCTCCTTAATTTGGTAAAATTGTCAATACAATTTCGTACTGTGTCCTCTGTCTTGGTAGTTAGTTGGTTATATGTACTTACAAAGCATTCATTACAACCACAAGATGAAGCATGTTTGGTAATGTTAATTATTGGTTCAGAAGTTTTTGGTCTAGCTTTAGAAATGTCTGGTTTTGTAATTCTATTGTTCCTTTTCTGTAGTGATAAGGACTGTTGGTTTGAGGGGTTATTTGTTTTGTTGTTGTTAATGGGATATTTCGGTCTTGTGGATGGTTGGGGGGTGATAGTTATATTTTGGGTTTGGTTTAATGGTATGATTTTTCATTAGTATTATTTGATGGAAATTGTAAAGAGTGATCTTTACTGTCCAGATGTTGGCTGTTTGATTGAGATTGAGGGTAATTGTGTATTTCCACTTGTGATGAGGTTAGTTTAATATCTTTTTTTAAAATGTTCTCCTGGTGTAGTTGGAGTCTCTCTGGATTGATTGTAATTTTCAATATTTACTTTTTTCCCTTAGGTGGGGTTCTTTCTAGAATTCTTTTCTTTTTGCCAGTTCGATTATCATCATTATTTAATTCTTCTTCTATTGGAAGTTCTTTTCCATGGATAAACTGAATCATCTATGTTGGTGGTGGTATTGGTTGTTGTAATTTTTCACTTTTATTTTGGGTTTCAGTATTATTGGTATGAAAATCCAGTTTCCATGTTTTATACTATCTTGTTTGTCATTGTGCTGTTTGATGTCTTGATTTTTAGTCACATTTGAAAAGGTGGGGGTTTTGGATGGATTGTTACGCCTCTTACTTTTAGCTCAAGTCTGGCTTCCATGACTGACATTCCAGTCCTATTTATTAACAACTGAAGTTCTGTGTTTATATTGGTAAAATGAACACTCCTTAGATTTTGCGTGATGGGCTAGTCCACAATTAATACATTTTAATTGTTACAGTTCCAATTAGTGGTATGGTCATATGATGCACGACTGCACATATAGCTTTATTACGGCATCTTTTGTATGTGTGTCCATACCTTGAGCCACGTGTACATTGTAATGGTTTAGGAACAAAAGGACGAACTTCTCTATTTTGTCCAAGAATTTTTATTTTAAATGGTAAGGTCTTGGCCTGTAAATTTTATTTTGGCAATGTTGATATTTTTACTTTTATCTTTCCTACTTGAAATAGAGTATATTTCTAAATCGTTGGATATTGTTATATCTCAATTTTAGGGAGTCTAGCAATAGTTGTTTTGAAGGAAGCTCCTGCTCGCTATTGGGTAGGATGACTGTTACCCTGTACATAATTCAATGTTTCATGGCTTGTAATTATTACCTTTATATTATTATTTCTGTTATACTTAAAAAGGCAGTGGACTGCTTTTTATTGGTTACTTGGATAAGCCATTCATTGTCCTTGATTGTGTCTGCATTCCATGTCTTGTGTTGGATATATGTTAAGTAATTTGTTTTCTAGCATCGCTGCTGAGATTTTGTTGTCAGCTTTGAGGACTAGAAATCTTGACCAATTATCTGGTCCAAAGAGGTCATCAAAATGTACCAATGTGGGATTAAGTCGGTAATTCTGTTCTTTTTGGTCCTTGTTTTATGTATGTTGCTTGTCTATTATGATTTTTATATTTTTCTGTATTGCTGAGAGGATTATTTGTCTCTAATTCAGAATTATTGTTCATCATATATGGTTCCATTGTTACGATATTGGAGTTTACCAATTTATTTTTGTTTGTTTCGTGTATTTATGCACTCTATTTGGTTTTCTGGCTCTGCTGCTTTACTTGGAACAGGGTGTTCCTTTGTATCTTTTATAGTACTTTCACTACTTGTGGCAGTACCTAGGAAATTCGGAGTGACGTGCCAATGGTCATCAACTGTGCCGTAGTTTTTCCATCATGGGGCCCAGGGGTACTCAAATCATTTATTTCACAGTTCATAAATTTTGAGTTTTTACACACACACACACACACACACAAAAAAAAAAAAAAAAAAATTCTTGAAAAGATATCATTGGCCCTTCGCGAAGTTAAATTTTCTGCCAAAGGCACAAGTGAGAAAGGACTCCCAAATGTCCGCATCCCTACCCTACCCAAAAAGGGGATGGCATAACATGATTAGTATGGCCCAAGTGTAAGCAGAACCCGCTTGCTAGGACTAAGAGTATTATGTTAATACAATTATCCCCCATCCTAATCACATTATGGGCAAACTGGATAGAATGCCGTGAGTTCTATTCCTAGAACCAGGCCCCCACTGGAATCCGTGGTCCAGCTCCACAGAATAGTTCCGCCTGAAAAACAGGTCCGAACATTGTCGGGTAGATGATGGATCTACCACAGTTCTCACTATTTAGCTTCGGATTTAACTCCACGTTAAGCCATGATATGTTTTCTCATTTATTTGCTTTCAAAAATTTTGGCAAAAAATGGAAAGGTCCACATAAGTTTACTCGAAAATATATAATGTCATATGGGACTCTTGGGTTCGAACCTGGGAAGAGATTCCTGAGGTTCGAGAGCCCCCTCCCCACGTCAAGGTGGTCCCAAAATGATGGGGCTGAAATCCATTAACACATTACTAACATTATTACTTATAAAAAATCTATCTATACAAAGTTTCATGTAGGCAAAATGATTATACAAAAGCACTGAATAATTTTCACATCTCTATGGACACAGCATTAACCAATCAATTATTAACTTCTACACTTGCCACAAATACACTCACAAATTGTAACATAGCGAAACGTGCAAAAATAGTAATAACTTACATGCAGCAGCAGGTGGCATTTCTCCCTGTCTCAGTTTTTGCCAAGCATCACCATGTTTTGGAAGATCAAGGTCTGTGGCCAATTCCAGAATGGTCATGCCCAAACTAAAAATGTCAGCTGGTGGTCCAAAATCTAGATCTAGAATCTCTGGAGCCAGATACTTCGGATCACCTTCTATTTCTTCCCTCTCTCTCTAAAATGAGTAAAAGAATTATTAGAGATAAGGTAAAATGCTCAACCTCAGACTCTATTTCTAATCAGATTTAACCATTATAATATTTCTTGTCTTTCCAAATGTGTTGGATTCATATGTCCAAGAGTTTGTAAAACACTTTCCAAGGGATGAGTTTTTTAATGGGGAGTGACAGGATTTCCTATAAATGCTGTTAGAATTGCTGAAAGTAGGGCACATGTGATTGATGGGATACTATCAAGTAAAAAAAAAAAAAAAAAAAAAAAAAAAAAAAAAAAATATTCACTAAAATCCCATCACTCATACGCAACCTAAAACAGCTATTAAATGTAAGTGTTCGAACTGATAGATGCCATGTAAATTCTCTGGTTTATTCTTCATGATAGAGAGAGCTGGGGAAGAATATCAGCAATAACTGAGTCTTTAACAACAATTACATGTCAAACACAAGAAACTACAGGCAATCCACAGGTTAAGTCAGGTTCAGGTTACATCGTCTGGACTTATGGCGCTGTTAACCTCAATTTTTCAGCACAGTAAGTGCTATTTATTCCCATTATAATTATGATGCTCCAGGTTACAGCAATTTTTGGCTTACTGCGTGCCACCACAGATGGAACCCCTGCCATAAACCAGAAACGGCTAACAAAATATTTTTGGTAACTGGCTTTCCTGACAACCTGTGGGCATGAAAGGTCATCATAGTTTACAGTGACAACAACCAAGACTGACTACCATCACTAACCAGATGTCTAGTCCTATCTTTTTCTAGTATGCCAAGACTGCCCTTGGAGCTAGAACCCTGGTAAATGCCTGTGGAGTGGTGGCCAGTCCAAAATAACATACATTACCTTGATCTGAAACACATCCCCTACAAAACTTCTTGGAGTCCTAATGGACACTAACATAAAAAACAACCTCCCCCAGTCTGACAGATATAAAAAAAATCCCAAACTGAAATCATTGATGGGATCCATCACCCTGTCAGTTTGAAACAATGATGCAGCTGCAAAATTACTCTCTATACAATGTATATCTTTTTTCCATCGGAGGGCTTCAACTCTGGTACCTTTCTGAATTAAGACAAGCTTATGCTCCAAATTTTCCCTTGATCCCAACAAACAAGGTCTTATGTTCTGTCCTTTGTGGAGCAGTCTCATCTGGCCTTAGAAACATACATGCTTTTTGGTTTAAATAAGGGCTAGTGTGTTTCTTCCCCTATTTTCCATTATTATTCTCTACTTCATATTCCAAATTCTTCAAACTGTAAACTCTGATCACTACCGCATTACCATGTTTAAGGAATTTTCCCTCTCTTTATCCTCCCTTCCAATCTCTCCAACTGCCCTTTTCCTTTGCCTTGATTACTGACAAGGGATAATTACTGGGACTGGAGTTGATTTCTCTGGACAACTGGAGGAGCCATGGTCTAATCAACCAAATGGTTTTTAGAACTAAGATATTTAGGATTTATTTACTAATACCTTGGGGCAGATATTTGAAGCAGGACTCAGCACTTTGTCAGTTGTCTACCAATATGGTTTATGTAAGATGTTCGTAACCTTTGAACTAAATAAACACCCTGTTATCTTTTCAATTTTCATTTTTTTATATAATAATAGATATTGATGATGTCTGGGTAGTAAGACTTCTTACATATTGACAACTTGCAAAAAGGCTTAGTCACTAATCTGGCAAATAACTAGATCAAACCAATTTCAAAACTAATTTCAAATCCCATCATGACAGTCCTTTAACAGTATTAAATGAAGACAAAAAGGACACAGTGAACCTGGCAAATTTTTTAATTTACTTGAGTATCACATAGTTTTCAGGCTAAAAATAACGACTCTACAATAATGGATAATTAAAAAATTTCCAACCCCTTTTCTATTCCAGTTCACTCCCTACAACCAACAACCCCTAAAAATGTTTGAAAGTGATGTTGGTAAACCCAGCTGACTTCAACATACAGCCTGTAGTGAAGTTGGGTCTACCCATACTGATGAAAAATTTAGGAATACTGTAGTAATCAAGAATGGACAGAGTTCAAAATGTGACAAGTCCAGTATTCTACAGGCTTCCCTTTTTGCCCAAACATAACTATTATTTACTAGACTAGACTAGACAAACTGGCTGATGACAAGGAATAAAAAAATTTTTCATCTAAAAATCCATATAATCTACAGTTGAAATCACTTTAGAACAATGATCCAGGCATTTAACTATTATATAGGTTTAATACCTAGACAAGTGTACCACAGTATTTCTACAACAGAATTCATCTACCATACATTAACCAACAGTATGAGAAACTTAATTTTTTCAATGAAAAAATGTATAAACATGCTTAGTTATTCCTGATAGGAGCTTCCAGGTTACTGACTGAATTCCCAATTAATATCAATATACAGTAAATTGATACTGGTGAGTATTTTTAAGCATAAAACCTGAAAATTCTAAAAATACAAAAGGATAAAGAATTAAATTGCAAAACAATTCTCGTTACAGCAAAACAATTTTACAATTGGTGAAAAGTAAATACGAAACTTCAATATGAAAAATTCAATTCTTTTAAAAATTCTTACATGAAAGGTAAGGGTAGGGGTTGACAAAGAACAACCCCATCAGAGCTTACAGCTAAAAACCCCTCTATAACCCTTCATGATATTCATGCACTATTATACAAGCAAATTGGCTGATAATCAGCATTTATATTACATATATTTAATAAGAGAAGTTTTCTGTACTTCAATATATGCCTTCAAAATATACAGTAAAATTCTTTCACATTACCTGTGACATATCGATAACTAGCCCAAAGTCTCCTAATTTACAGAGCCCATCAAATCCAAAAAATATATTTTCAGGTTTGATGTCCATGTGAACCAACTGATGCTTGTGTAAATGCTGTACACCCTGGAAAAGGAAATTTTTTGTAACATGAAACAAGATTTATATGGCAAGCTCATCAAACACCTCTCTACACTGCATTCATATCCTAAAGGTTAACATAGTCTATGCAATTTCTGGCAAGTCAACTTCCTCTGGTGAGTAAAAGTCATGAGAGTAAGTTGCTTGATTGCTGAGCAGCAGAAAACACTCAGATCAGCAGATCTGATTGTCAAAATGATACAAAACACCAAAGCAGTCTGAAGAACTGCCTTGCCTGCCCCCTCAGTGTACCCTAAAGAATTATTTTTCAAACTGTTTTACTGTGATACAACCCAGTACGCCCAATTGTAATGAAGTGAACATAAACTCTGTGAATTATATTCCTTTATCAACTAATGACATATGATAAACTCATATTTAAGGATGGAATCTATTCAACTGAATTACATATTTCTTTTAGAATCAGCAAGTCATTCACAAGACATTTATCTATAAACTTCAGAATCTTTGAGATGGTGGAAAAATGAAGCTGCCTTTAGTCTCAATTGTGACATGGAGCAGATTAGTGAATGTTGTAGTCAGCGTGGTGCGAGGCTGAAGTCCAGTAAAATGAAAACACTGTTGATTACCAGATCTTACAGATATCCTACAGCATCCACTGAGGCTCTGCTGGAAGAGTTTGAAGCTTTAACTATTCTAGGTTTAACTCTTGAGATATATCTAATGAGTGTTAGCAAATGCCAAACAAAAGTTATGTACTATACATAGGGCCTCATATATCTACACATATCAGATAAAATCAATGCAACCATTCTAGGTTATATGTCTTTCCTTTACTAGAATACTGTACTCAGGTGTGGATATCTGGTTCTGCCCGAGATTTATCCTGTTTAAACAGTGGTAGGCTTCTGTATACTAACATTAGTAGCTATGATTTGGACAAAAAAGGATGGTCTCTTGTTTGTCAATTTTTCAAATGTTTATTTTGACAGAGATCTTTCATATTAGCATATCCATGCAGTAAATATACATCGCAGCGGTGCAATTGGAACTTCCAAATTTCAAGCAATTCTGATTGCATTTTAATAAATCAGTTACTTTTTCATGTATTTCTTAATCTGTCATTTTTGCTTTTTTAATAAGCAAGATCTCTTCTTTCTGTATTTTCCTCTTACTTCTTTTTATTTAACACCAAATTCTTTTGAAGCTTGAATTTTAAGTCAATGACCCCTGTGGGATTGTTCCATTTAAACAGAGTTCATCTTCTGAATAATAATAATCATAATCTTGTATGGAAAATTTTTCAGTACTGTATTTTCCTAACATAAAAACCTGTATTCCTTAGATAGGATTTAGCATGCACATGCAAGCTGGAATGGCAATTTAACTTTTGGAAAAAGTAGTTAACTTCAGACAATGGGGAGGAAGCCCCGCTCACTTGTTGATCTGCACTCTATCAGCCCAGGTACTAGAATTTAGGGGTGGTTGAGGGGGGATGTAAATGTCAAGAACTCAGGTTTGTATGCTATGAAAAATACACAAAACTACTTGAAAATTTTCAGTTTGTTCCAACACAAATACAAACCCTCTTTCTTTACACATGAGATTTACCCACTGAAGGGCAGAGTTTGAGTACATCTCTGAAACAAATGGTATTTTTTCCCACCTGGGAATACCTTCCTGGTCTGGTAGAGCAGAGAAAGGAATCCTGAACCTCCAGCTTGCCGAACATATGGGATGTTGCAACTGCTAGACTTCTGGGCATGAAAAATTAGTATGACTCACTATTTCATAAAGGCTTGGATGAATCCAATTGTGTTGGAGACAATAAAACTGCAAATGAAAATAAACAGGTTTGTTTCATTGTCGATTCCTCTATCTCCTCATCTAGATAGAGCGGGGAACTTTCATCTAAGAATCTACAAATAGAAGAAAGACAGGGTATTCCTTTCATAGACACCAGCGCGACTAGCCAGTCCTGCGTGCGATGGTTCGCTACCTGCCTCTCCGCCCTACGAGAAAGATAAGAGAGAAAAAGGAGGAGACCAGTAACTCATGCATTCTCTTGACTTACCAATAACCTTATAAGAGATACTGTGTCCCCTAAGGGGAGCCAGATGAATTACACAACTTGAGTAGCCACCATAGGACCCATGGAAAAATGTGTCCAATGTGTGAATATGGTCTGGTGGGACCATACCCCAGCTCATTAAGACATCATGAGCTCTCACCTGGACCATGCGCCCATTAACCGGTCAGATGAAGAGTATGCCCACTAGATCGTCTCATGAAGCCACAAAATAGATTGTTCTTGGTCAAGCCAGTACTAATGAAGAGGCATCAACACTCAGGCACAAGATGCCAACTTCTCTGAAGGTAGTACTGCATCAACCAAACTGGAGTAAGTAGCATCTCATCTCAATCATTCCTCAAAAAGTCCTTAAGGGAGGGGATTGAAAATCTGCTTCCGGCTGAAAAATAACTCTGACCAGAGAGATATCCCGTCAATAACAAACTACAGAAGGTGGCCCATTTCCCCTGGTACACAGCTGCTGAGGATTTCTGCAAGTATCAAGACATCTCCTTTGCTGTGTGACGAGCAAAACCTCTTGTTCACAGATTTTGGATAGTCCCCAGGCACGAAGTGCCAGCCATTCCACTGTCTGCTGGCACAGCAGGTTGTGCAACTAGGGAATCTCTCTTGGTACTGTGGATAAGAGAGCCAAGTGGCCACTTGGGAGCTACCAGTCAACTAGAGGTTCAGGGTGATCAAGAACCTGTCGATCACCTTACAAATCACACAGAACATGGTAAACATAACTCTGAAATTCTGATGGCAATTATAACAATCACCAAGTTTTCAACCACTCAGATTCTGATGACTTTGAAATGACAAATTTTTTAATCAATCTGTATCATAACAATGACATCTGAGTATGGTGAGTATGAATGCTCCTTGCTGTTATTTATTATAATTTTTAGAAAATTAAAAAGAAATTTCCATAAACCATTATTCTGCTCACCAGCAATGAAGTATATTTTACATTTTTTTCTAATGCACTTGTGATATAGTTAAAAATTAATGAATTTCATGTCATTGGAATGACAATTTACACTTTTACAATGGACAAACCAATTTTCTCATTACAGCTAACTTTTACTCATGACATCACTGTTTGTCTTTTACTTCTGGAAATTTCTAAACATATAATGATGAAGATATAACTCACTAGCTTTATAAGGACACCAAATTCATTATGTGACACAAAGTAAAACATTACACAAACCATTAAAAAAATTAATGCTGTCACTGAAGGGTGAGTGTTCTTGTATACTAGACAGATTTAGGACACCCTCTCTCTCCACAAATCCTCAGGGGTCTCTAGACAAATTCCTCAAAGATGTAACTAAGAACACAGCATGACATCCTCACTTGACAGTGGCAGAAGAAAAATGGCTCATTGATGGCAAGTGAAGGTATCTACCCAGACTTACCTTCCTACCAACAGAGTTAACTAGCTTGTTATCCAGTTCATGCTGAGGGTAGTCCTACATTAAAGGTGGTGATTTGTACTGCTGTAGGAACAAATGAGGTGGTTGGCATATGGATGCCTGAGAGTGGGAAATATGAATTGGTTGGTAGCTGGATGTCTGAGGGTTCTTAAGAAAAATGAGGTGGTTGGTAGGAGGCTGACTGAGGGTTCAGGTGGCACAAGGGAACCCAAGTGCATCTGGGTATCATAACAAACTGATATGGTATTTCTTTGATTAGTAGTTTTGTTATGAAAATGAAATAACATGTCACAAACAAGGGATAAAATACCAAAATGAAAATTCTCATTTACCTGCAATAAGTCAACTAAATAATCCCAAATTAAAGATTCTGGGATATCATGACGGTCATTGGCAACATCTGCTAAGGACATGCAACAAACTTCTGTTAAGAGATAAAGATGCTGTCTCTCCTCCCATGCTCGATAAAATTCAACACAATTCTTGTGTTTAGGTAACTTTTCATGTTTCTGAACTTCCTCCATTCTTCTCCGTCTACAAAAGAATAAAAGACTGATGTACATTGCACATCTGGACATAGAAACCCACAACCAACCTCTTGATATGACAAGTCTCAGTGGCAACAAAAGTGAAAATTATGCATTTGAAAATATCACAGAGAAGTAATTTAACAATATCACAATACAGTAAATTCATGACTACACTAAACAAAATGCACTGTTGCCTTCTAATTAAATTGATACAAAAAATTATTACTGAAAACAAAATACACTTAGACCATCTAACAAACTTAACTACAACAAATGTACCATAAGTTAATATGAGTTTTAGATAGTCAAAGATAACCTACCACAAAAATTCCAAACCTGAGACTTCAATTTTCCTGATAATATTTACAGAATAATGAACAGAAATAAAACTCTGAGCGTACACTGCACATACATACACAATCTGTTATATATTATGATATAAAAGTAATAGCTCATTTAACTGCACTACACCCATGCACCTTTCTCAGACTGAACAGGGTTATATACAATTAACTATACTGCTGCATATGACAATAATAGCAGTGTTTGCAGCATAGAATAAACTAACTGTATGGACTGCAAAAAATACCTCTGCTCAACCAGGAAAACCAGCCAAGCATTGTATGTATGCTGACTGGGTGAGTGGTGAGTATTAACTGCCTTATTGATGAGGATGGGAGTGGGGGAGAAAGAGCTTCCACAGCCTACAATTTGACAGTGTAATGCAATGATTTGTGGCACAATTTACATAAACTTATACAGATACAATAAGTAACACTACAATCATCACTGATTAGAGAAAAAGGGATACAAGCATTAGAATGCTATTTCTGCATTTTTTTTTTTTTTTGTACTGTACACCTAGATCTTTACTCAAAATGGTGGCCATACGAATATAAAATGGCATATGTATAAACTGACAGCAAGTAGGATATGGCAATAAATTGTGTATTATTATTGGATATACTGAAGTAATGAACAATGGTTATAATGGGTGTAAAATAAAAGAAAACAAAAATTTACCATGAGGTATGAATATAATAGTCATAAAAATGTTCATTTTCTCCAGCTATAATGTGTCATGTAATGACATGCTGTTTCTTAAAATTGCTTTGTAAATTTTATTGTTATCATGGAAGTACATAAAAGTACTTGTTACCTACAGCATCAATTTTGTAGGTTTTTTACTATATGGTTACTACTACAACCATTTGAAATATGATACATGATCTATTGTGCAGCTCTTTAATTTGCACAGTAATTGATCCAGAGCAGAAAGAATGTTAGGCCATTATGAAAATACTAACTGAAATACCATATAGCATATACTCGTGTAAGTGTACTAGTCATCCACATAACTTGTACACCTTTTTCTTGTTTGCAGGCAAGAGGTTTAAATGCAAGACAATGTCTTGGTCAAGACATGGAAAGATGGAAAAGATATGAAAAGGGCAAAGTACTACACATTAATTGGAAACTGAATAAAAGCTGAAAAGATAATGGAAAACTTGGGGGAATGATATGGAAACCCTCTACGCAAAATAAATAAATATGAACTGGATGGTTCTGGTATGACAGTAGGATCAATTGAAATTATACCTGTAGAAGTTCAAAGGGCTCTAAGGAAGTTGAAAATGTAAAAGTCCCATGACAAACCAGAACTTGTGATTTAATAAAATCACCAAAAGAACTAGTCAAAGACTTAGATATGTACTGTACATAAGACCTGCACCACTCTGTGAAATAGGAACAAGGAAATTCTGAAAATGTGCAAATATAGAATTCTCATGGTCACAGTGCAGTAGGAAGATGGCATTATGAATGTGGTAGTGGTCAGGAGATGGGGCATCAAGCAGTTCGAATACAGATGACTTGAACATGTGATGAGAAGAGGTGAGAAACAGTTAGTAAGAAAAACAATATAAGTATTTGGAAGTAACACCTGTACGAAGGCCCAAGAAATCACAGGCAGAAAGCTCATGGGACAAACAAAGAGAACTCATTGCATGTCTTACACCTAAGACATGAGGGGAAAAACTAACATAAAAACAACTATGATGATGATGATAATGAAGGGGCCGTACCTCTGCACAGTTAAAATTGCCAGTAAAGACAGATACTATAAGATTGCTACTATGTATATCTGTCCCTTTACCCTTAAAAAATACAAAGAAAATAAATTGCTTTATATCTTACCTGTCTCCTTCACCTCGAAACCGAAGGAGTGTTCTCTTGCAGGCATACAATTTTCCATCTTCTTTACTCCTAACTTTAAAGACCTCACCAAATGATCCAACACCAAGCCTTTCTTCAATTGTATAACACTGTTCAAAGTACAATGCTGGTTTTTCAGCACTATAAACAGGACTGTGAGCTATAAAAGCTGAAATGCAATCAAAGGCAATATTACAATTGTTAAAGATACAAACAGATAAACACAACAATTAGAAATACTATATAACTATTGTAAATGACACGGCAGGAAGTAAATGACAGTGAAACAAAGGTAAATCTACTGTATAAAGGATTATTCCTTGCTACACTTCAATAGGTTACAGGTCTTTCACGCACTCCAACATCACCAGGCTAGGGCGATGAAGAATTTATGTGTTATAAAAATGATATTGTTATGATACAATAAAGTTTCATACATACTTACCTGGCAGATATATACATAGCTATCGACTCCGTCGTCCCCGACAGAAATTCAAATTTCGCGGCACTCGCTACAGGTAGGTCAGGTGATCTACCGCCCTGCTCTGGGTGGCAGGACTAGGAACCATTCCCGTTTTCTAATCAGATTCTCTCTTCCACCTGTCTCCTGCGGGGAGGCTGGGTGGGTCTTCAATTGTATATATCTGCCAGGTAAGTATGTATGAAACTTTATTGTATCATAACAATATCATTTTCATACATTCAACTTACCTGTCAGATATACATAGCTGATTGACACCCTTTGGTGGAGGGCAAGAGACAGCTAACTACTGACTATACAGGTAAACAACATATGTTGTAGGTATTTATAGACCTTGGTTCCTACCTTATCAGGTGGAAGACTTCGTGACTGCTGTCTAGGAGTCTGCTTCACCTCAAGAGCCTTAGCGAGATAGTGATCTGTGGCCAAGAGTTCTTGTGGATCTGTCGATGGGGTATCGTCCACTTACTCGACAGAACCTAACTGGCATTTGTCAATGGGAGCACATCCGCTTATATGACAACACGCCTTTATTTAAGGAGCACACAACCGATCCCGATCACCCGAACCTAACACCCGTGTTAGTTCTAAGATTGCCAAGAGCTATCCCCAAACTCTTAGCAAACAACCACAAACTCAATAACCACACATACAATAATACAAAAAAAAATTTTTGTACCCCTCTAAAAGTCAGCTGTCACTCGATCTCCTAGTGAAGAGAAGTGAAGGTCGCCTGTGCGACACCTGACACTTCCATGCACAGGAAACTCAAGAACACATCCAACAAGAGGGTTACATACATTATTAAGGATCGGTGCTAGCTCCCTTACCCAGAACCGTCTGTGCTGACACAAACGGACCTAGAGAAAAACATTTCTCATACGTAACTCGCACATCTTTTAAATAATGAGATGCAAACACAGAGTTGCATCTCCAATAAGTTGCATCCAAAATGTTTTTAAGTGACATATTTCTTTGGAACGCCACAGAGGTTGCAATTGCCCTAACTTCGTGGGCTCTCACTCTTAAAAGATTAAAAGAATCATCTGGACAATTCTTATGAGCTTCCGTAATAACACTTCTTCAACAAAAAGAAGGCTAAGGCTTGTTCTTGGACATTGCTCTCTTGGGGTCTTTTACTGAGCACCAAAGACCTTTTTGCGAACCCCCCAACTGCTCTTCCTGTCCAGATAGAATTTAAGAGCTCTAACTGGGCAAAGGGATCTTTCTGCCTCTCTGCCCACCAAACTAGAAAGTCCTTTTACTCGAAGCTCCTGGGCCAGGGATTCGAAGGGTTTTCATTTTTGGCAAGAAAGAGAGACTGGAATGAACAAATTGCAGAGTCTCCTTTGAAGCCGACTCGTGATTCAAGGGCGTGCAACTCACTGACTCTTTCTGCCGTTGCAGAGACTCAGAAACAAACACTTTCTAGTGACATTACGAAATGAAGCAGTGTGTGGTGGTTCGAATTCTTCGGAGGATAGAAATTTAAGAACCACATCTAAGTTCCAGCTTGGAACCTTAGGTTCACGTGACTTTGATGTTTCGAAAAGGAGGTCCGTGCAAATCCTTATCATTCGTTAGATCTAATCCCTTGTTTCTAAAGACTGCTGAAAGCATACTCCTGTACCCCTTAATAGTCGGTACAGAGAGATGCGACTTTTCTCTAAGAAACAGAAGGAAATCCGCAATTTCGGTCACAGGGGTACTGGAAAGAGGACAGCTTCTTCGACCTGCACCAGCTTCTGAAAACTTCCCACTTCGATTGGTACACTCGCCTAGTAGATGATCTGCGGGCTCTAGCAATTGCGCTTGCTGCCTGGCGAGAAAACCCCCTCGCTCTGACAAGTCTTTCGATAGTCGAAAGGCAGTCAGAGCAAGAGCGGGAAGGTTTTGATGGTACCTCTCGAAGTGGGGTTGTTTGAGCAGATCTATTCTGTTTGGAAGAGATCTGGGGAAGTCCACTGTCCACATCCATCACTCTGTGAACCAAATCTGAGATGGCCAATACGGAGCAATCAGAGTCATTTTGGTTCCTTCAGATGCCACGAATTTTCTGACTACTTCCCCCAGTATCTTGAACGGGGGAAAAGCGTAAACATCTAGCCCTGACCAGTCTAGGAGAAAGGCGTCTGTTGCATAAGCCCTGGGATCTTCCACTAGGGCACAAAATGTGTCTATCCTTTTGGAGAGGAATGTGGCGAAAAGATCTATTTGAGGCTTCCCCCAAAGGTACCAAAGGCTCTGACAGACTTCTGAGTGGAGTGTCCATTCTGTGGGAAGGACCTGGAACCTCCTGCTCAGTCTGTCCGCTCTCACATTCCTCTCCCCTTGGACAAACCTCGTTAGAAGAACTACCTTCCTTTGGTTCGCCCAAATCAACAGATCTCTTGCCAGCTCGTACAGAGCGAAAGAGTGAGTCCCTCCTTGTTTCTTGACATAAGCCAGAGCGGTCGTATTGTCTGAGTTTATCTGTACGACCTTGCCTCTGACTATGTGTTCGAAGCTCTTTAGCGCAAGGTGAATTGCTAAAAGCTCCTTGCAATTTATGTGCCATGACACCTGTTCTGCCGACCAGGTGCCTGACACTTCTTTGGATCCCAACCCTGTTGCACCCCAGCCCGACTCCGACGCGTCTGAGAACAATGTCAGGCTTGGGTTCCGTACTTGCAGGGATACTCCTTTGTTTTTCTTTAAGGGAATCAACCCACCACTTTAAATGATTTTTTATTTCCTCCGAGATTGGAAACGTGTCCGAGAGCTGTCCTGTCTTCCAACTCCAACTTCTTCTCAGGAAGAACTGAAGCGGACGAAGATGTAGTCTTCCTAGGGGAAAGAACTGTTCGAGCGAGGAAAGGGTCCCCAGAAGGCTCAGCCATTCCCTCGCTGAAGTGCGCTCTTTCCCTAAGAAGTTCGATACTGTGGCACAGCCTTTCCTTATTCTCTCTTGAGAGGGAAAAACTCGAAAACCCGAGAATCCATCTGAATCCCCAGATAAAACCCACGTTCTGGCTGGGGATCATCTGAGACTTCTCGAGGTTCACGATCAATCCCAATGATTTTGTCAATTCCAGTGTTGTTGACAGGTCCTCCAAACACTGCTTGAGACCTGGCTCTGATGAGCCAGTCGTCCAGGTACAGGGAGACGTTTATCCCTTTCAAATGGAAATGTCTTGATACATTTTTCATCACGTCCGTGAAGACTTGAGGAGCCGTGGAAAGGCCGAAACACAGGGCCCTGAACTGATAGATTCTTCCTCGAACATAAATCGAAGGTACTTCCTCGACGAATGGTGGATCGGGATGTGGAAATATGCGTCCTGAAGGTCTAGGGACGCCATCCAATCTCCTTGACGCAGTGCTGCAAGGACTGAAGCAGACGTTTCCATGCTGAACTTCTGTTGTTTTACGAATTTGTTCAGCGCACTTACATCCAGTACCGGTCTCCATCCCCCCCGAGGCTTTTGCTACAAGAAACAAGCGATTGTAAAACCCCGGGGAGCTGCAATCCAGGCAACCAGCTCTATTGCTCTTTTGTCCCACATCTGTTCCCCCATCTGACGAAGAGTATCCATCAGAACAGGGTCCTTGTATCTGGCGGACAATTCCCTCGGTGAGGTTGTCAAGGGAGGAATGTCCTTTAATGGGATGTAATAACCCTTCTTGATGATTGACATCGTCCAAGGATTCGATCCTATGTCTTCCCAGGCTTTCGCAAAGAAATGTAACCTGGCTCCCACAGGTTGTCTGGAGGACAGATTTCTCACTTTCCCTTTTAAAGGGACGGAAGGAAGACCTGCCCCTTTTTCTCGGTTGACTTCCTTCTGGCGATAGATCTAGCTGGAAGGCCTCCTCGAAAGGGCTGCTGCTGAGCTGGACGAGCCACTTTCTTTTCCTCACTGGCCACAGGCCTATTTTTCCTTGAGGATTGTCTAAGGAGATCCTGGGTGAATGGGCAATATCCTTCACCAACTGCGAGGGAAAAAAGATGTTCTGAGAGAGGCGCAAACAATAAGGCGGATCTTTGCGAAGGAGAGACGGCCTTCGTGAGGAAAGCACTGTGAACCGCCCTCTTCTTTAAAACTCCTGCACCAAAGAGGGAGCATACTTCAGCCGATCCATCCTGAACAGCCTTATCAATGCATGTGAGGATGCTATTTAGGGTTTCTGGGTCCAGTTGTTCCTTTTCATGAGACTTCTTGGCAAGAACCCCAAGGGACCAATCTAAGAAGTTAAAAACTTCTAAAGTGTGAAAAAGCCCTTTGAGGAGGTGGTCCGTTTCCGAAAGACCCCATGTTACTTTTGCTGATTCAAGGCGTGTCTTCTCGATGAGTCTACTAAACTCGAGAAGTCTGACCTCAGCTGACAAACGGACAGAGACAATCCCATATTTTCTACCCTTTCGTACCAAATGCCTTTGCCTCCCTGTAAGTTTAGCGGGAGGCATACAAAAGACTGTCTTTCCTAACTCCTTCTTCTTCTTGAACCAGGAGTCAAGAGATTGTAGCGCCCTCCTCATAGATATAGCAGGCTTCATTTTAGGAAAGAGGAAGACTTGTGCGTTTTCGTGCTCGAAAACAGAGAGCGTGGGAGAAGGAGGAGCGGCTGGCGTTAAAAGAGTCTCCATATTCTTCCAAGAGAAGGGACGAAAGAACTTTGTAATTAGAAAATCCTTCCTTCATTTCATCCTCCGAGGCATCTTCTGGGTTCATAGGCTCGGAAGGAGAAGGCTCCCTTCTTTCTTCTGTTTCTTCCCTTACTCTCTTCCTTTCTGAAGAAGCACTCCTAATTGAAGAGGGGCTAAGAGTTACTCTCTCTTTGCTAAAAGATTGACGCTTGGATGACTCCTGTCGGATGTCAGGCTCTTCATGCAGGGAATGCGCCTGGTGTACAGCAGGAGTATCTCGCCTGGCAGGAGTAACGTGTTTGGAACACTCCTGGTGCTTGGCAGGCGCAACGCGCTTCGAATACTCCTGGCTTCTGGTAGGCGCATCTTGTTCCGAATACTCCTGGCGCCTGGGAGGAGTATTAAGTTCAGAATACTCCTGGCGCCTGGGAGGAGTATAAGGTTCGGAATACTCCTGGCGCCTGGGAGGAGTATTAAGTTCAGAATACTCCTGGCGCCTGGGAGGAGTATAAAGTTCGGAATACTCCTGGCGCCTGGGAGGAGTATCGAGGTCCGAATACTCTGGCGCCTGGCAGGAGTATGTTCGCTCCAAATACTCCTGATCCTTGGAATGCGTAAGGTGTTTAGTAGGAGTATTGATCATGGTAGGCGCTTTTCGTTTAACAAGCGCTCTACTCCTAACAGGATCTTCTTCTTCAGTTAACTCTTGGCGCTTGGTTGAAGATCTTGAACGTTGTACTGAATACTCTGGCTCTTTGCGCCTACTCGGAGCCTGGCTCCTGGCTGGAGCCAAACTCTTGACAGGAGTAACTTCCTTTCTTACTTCTCTCCTGTCTAACGCACCGTTCCCGCCGGAGATGGTCGCCTGTGCGACACCTCCCCTGGAAGGCTCGTTGCGCGTGACAGGGGATCGGTATTTAGATCTTTTAATAGGAAGCCTATCATCCTTCTTACGAGTAGGCTCCTTATAAAGAACTCCTACCAACGAGGCTAATTGTTCTTGCATATTCATTAAAATTTTCCTGGTTGAGGAATCTTTCGAATCAGGAGAGGGAGATCTGGAAGGCGCTCTAGGATCTCCTCCAGACCCAGAGTCTGATTGTTTTCTAGCCTTCTTTATTACCGAAGGCGCTCCTTCTTCAGAGAAGCGCTCGGGACTAGAATTGAGCTCATGTTCTTTCAATACCTCCTCCTTCAGCGGACGGGAAAGTTTCGACTCCTTCCATCCTCTTCTCGGAGAGGGCGAACTAGAAGACGAAAAGCACTCTCGAAGGACGCTTTTCCTATAGCGGTCCTTGGCAGTTTGTGATATGATAGATTCTGCCGAAGGGACGCCTGATCGTTGGGGATTCTCCACAACCCCCGTACGGCTTTCGACTTTCCTTCTCCTCCGGGCCAGGGAGCTTGGAAGAGGTCTAGGCCTGGGAGCGTCGCAGAGACGACCAGACGCCCCCTCCACTACACTGGGGACACTAATATCACTAGCGAAACCACATTCACTTTCCTTACCTTCCAATGCTGCCATTTTTCCTGCATTTTCTGAAGGGAAGCTCTGAGTTCCGCTATTTCCGAAGCAGAACTAGAGGGATAGCAATTTGTGAACGGGCTGAAACAGAATGGGCATGATTATCAGAGGAAGAAGCTACAGAACTAGACAGTAAATCACGAGATGTAGACATTCTGCGGGTTTTGTAAGCCGCCTTCCTCTCTCTATCTTTCTCTAACTTCTTCAAGTAAGAAGTTAGATTCTTCCACTCTTGCGCACTCAGTTTCTCACACTCGTTACACGTATTCTCATCGAGCATTCAACCATTCTACAACCACTGCATGTAGTGTGAGGATCTACTGAAGCTTTCGGAATCCTCACTTACAGCCCTCATTCACACACACTCTGAAACTAACACTAGAGTCAGACATATTCACGAATTCCAAAACCAAGTCCAAAAAACAGTCCACGATGGCGAATGCCAAACAACGATCCAAGTACGTCACCAAATATCAGCGAGAGATGGTCAAAAAGCGTTGTGAAAAAAAGAATTCTAGTCAGGAGGAAGTAACAATAAGTTGATACCACCGGCGACAGAGAGAATCTGATTAGAAAACGGGAATGGTTCCTAGTCCTGCCATCCAGAGCAGGGCAGTAGATCACCTGACCTACCTGTAGCGAGTGCCGCGAAATTTGAATTTCTGTCGGGGGACGACGGAGTCGATAGCTATGTATATATCTGACAGGTAAGTTGAATGTATGAAACATCACACTCTTATGATTAAAAGTTTTGACTTGTAAGTCTCCTCAAGTGAAATTTGAAAAAAACATATTTATGTATTCATCTACCAACCAAAATCATACTTGAATTCACACACAGGTAGTCCCCAGTTATCAGAGGACTCGGTTAATGGCTATCCAGTTTTATGTAAAATCAGAGCTAGCTGGGTGAAGGAGTTCACCAATAGTATGTCAAGTACACCTTGCTTCAGTATAATCAGTCACTGGTTGGCTAAGTTCTTCCTTTTGTATATCTACATTCAGCATTTTCATATAAAATTTTCCACCAAAATCAGCCCAATAAAACTAAAAAAGTGAAGTGAATGTTTTGGCAGCATTTGGTAGGAGTTTAGTCTGGGATTTGGCTTTGTCCAGTGACTTCTTCCTGGCCTTTACTCACGGTAGTGGTCATTCTATGACAGAGCTGCTCCCTCAACTCCATACCCTTAGTTTTCTAATCATGTCTGCACCGAAGCGCAATGGTATAGAAGATGACATATTGTCATATCCAGATATGCCTCCATGAAAAAATAGACTCATTCATTGATAATAAAATTGAAGAAATATTTGAAAATCTTGATACTGATGTTGACATCAAGGTATACGACAACAAAAGGGAAAAAGGACAGTGGCTCACCAGCAATCCTAAGCACCTAGCTAGCAAAGACTGAAATATTCCCCCATCACGAAGAAAACTTTATGATCCAGATTTATGGTTAGATGAGAAAATGCTATTGGTGATGGTGCATATGATGCACGTAAATGGGAATCAAACATCATGAATTTATTTTCTTCACACACACACACACACACTGATGAAAACTGAAATGAAGGAATTCATGATTATGTATTGCTCACAAATCATGAAAACTGTAAATCATTAGTTTAAAAAGAAATTGATAAGACAAAGATTGTCCATTCTCAATGAGTAAAATGTTTTAGAAATTCACAAATACTCAGTTTGTTTGCTAAAAGAAGTTGAAAGCCAACCACCGAAAATGACGGAGAAAAAACTTGTCGTTGGTCAAGTTTTGTACTAACTATTTCCATTTGGACACGTGGGCCAAGGTTGTTCAAAACCTCTTGACTTCCCTAACTCGGACAATCCCCTCAAGTGTGCTCCTTTACTGCCACTTACTATAAAATATAACTGTATCATGCCCTTGTAATCTTTAGTGCTTTTTTTTATATATAAAATACACCACCAATATACAAAACTAAATCTGTATTATCATACAATAAGTACTTTTGAACGGTTTTTAGTTCAAATTAGGAAAGACAATCAATCACACTATATATAGTCTGTCTGATTTAAGAAATACATGCCACAAAGACAAAATGAACAGGGCTAAAATTTAGCATATAGTTGAGTTTTCTATGCAAAGATGTTTATAAATGTAAATATGTATGTAATTGCAATCTGAGAAGAAAAGTAAAAGACAACAAATACATTCAGTACTATGCGACATAATGTTTCTCATAAGATAATTATATACATTTGTGTATATGCTGTCAAAATATCACAGTTTTTGCACAGATGGAGTTCAACTGTCATTTACCAATAAAATACAAAAATAACTGAAGACTAATATATATTTGACAAAAAAATTTATGTTTATATAAAGTCACAGAGAATTTAACAGGATTAAAATATGAAAAACATTATACTGATAATCATATATACATAAGTAGCAGTCCCCGGGTTACGATGGGTTTGGCTTACGACGTTCCGAGGTTAAGGCGCTTTTCAATTATATTCATCAGAAATTATTTCCAGTGTTACGACGTGTTCCACGGTTACAGCGCCTACAACGCTGATCTGGCAGCAGAAACATGACACCAAAAATGCAAAATAATCAATATTTGAAGGTTTTTTTGATGAAAAATGCAATAACAATGCAGTTTCCATAGTTTTCAATGCACCCAAAGCATTAAAAGTAAGGTTTTTCTTACAGAATTTTTGACGATGTTGCGGCTTACGACGATTTTCGGCTTACAACGCGTCTCAAGAACGGAACCCCAGTTGTAACCCGGGGACTACCTGTACCATATCAGCCATGACGAAGTATCTGAAATCTGTACCTAATATGGTGAGTGAAAATCTCACAGAGAAAACTGCTTCTTCTAAAGTTAGTTTTAAAAGATTTTTAATTATATTCAACCATGACATTCATAAATGTCTCCTTTATAATACAAAATCATTTAAAATAATAAAGGGAAAAATTCTCTAAATCTTTTGTGTGATAACAAAAAATCACACCAATAAATATTTCTTCCAATAGTTTAACATTGGTCTTTTTTAAGGATTTCATTAAAGAAAGATTTGTCTGATCATATGTAAAGATGGCATTTTATCAGCAAGAACCACCAAAACATATTCAACACTGTTGCCTATGAAAACCTTGTGAGCGAGATTTCAAATGGGTAAATACATCTGGCACTCCTCTATTCTTTTCCTGGCCACACCCTAGTTATCACAGTGTTTGAAAGACTACAGTCGAACCCTGCTGTTCACGGACTTATGATTCACAGATTTTTCTAAGGACTGTACTATATACATACCCATTAATCGTGGAAAATTCACCTGTTCAAGGTATTTTTCACTGAGAAATATTCACAAATTACCGTATTTTCATATCACTTTCATTACTAAATGCACTTTTTGTGATAAAACTTAACATACTCAGGTATAAGCATTTAAATTTTTTTCCCATCAAATTAAGCAGTTCTAAACATTTTTCAATGGGTTTCAAGCATTCGTGGATTTTAGCTATTCATGGAGGGGGGGTGTGGTACCCATCACGCACGAATAAGGGGGGTCCACCGTATAGTTGACATGGAATCTTACAAAGAAAAGCCTTTTAACTTGACTAACCTGACGGGAAAAATGATTGCCACCATTTACTGTACCACCAACATCCAAATAATCTACTTTACTTTTTATACAATTACTTATAAATATACCTGTACAGATATATATCCCAAATGTATTGCATAGATTAGAAAAGAACACTTTTTATAAAGAGATACAGATAAATAACCCAACCAACTGGAAAATACTAAAGAAAACCATCCATATGAAAGCCTTTCCCGATATAAAATCTTCCAAGCTTGTATTGTCTCTACGAAGTCATTTCTCAGAGATAATACAATTTACAGGGCTATACCAGTTGAAGTAATCATCATTGTAAGAATCTCACTCTTACAGAATGAAATGCAATACCCTATGTAATAGGTTTTAGCTCTACAAACAAGATAGCCATGAAAACTAAAACCCTCTCTTGAAGAAGGTATGCTCCTCATACAACAAGTAACTTCATACTCCCAATAATTCAAAAGAAATCAGGATTACAGGAAAGATGTGACCTTGGAGTTCAAGTTACTATAGTCCTTGCAGCAAGCAAGGGGCTTAAATTACAATTTCCCCAAGTTTAAAAACAATTTAGAAATCCAGGTTTACATTGTAAAATACAGTATCTGCATAGTATGAAAGCATATACTACTTACATGTATCAGAATCTTCTCTAAAAGAGACTGGCTGAGGACGATCACGTTCTGTATCAATTCTTGAAAATATTCTTGTGACTGGACAACTCTTCACTGGTGCCCCCCTAGGAGTGGAGCAAACTTTGGAGAACCACGAGACTGAAAGAAAGAAACCAGACATTAATGATAGACAAGTTTTCCTTGTATTATTCCTTTAACCACTGAAGGAATAAACACACTCATGATGCCTACAGGAAAACACTCTCCTTCAACTATTCCAAAGACATTCTAGAAAATAACACCATCTTGCACTCATCTCCGAAACTTAATTATAATACAGCCTAGTATCTGGCCCACAAATGTAACTGAACTAACAGAAGTCAAACAGCCAAGGCTAGCTGTGTATATAATTTTACTGGGAAAAACCAAAAGACCATGAATTTTAAGGAATGTCTCAGAATTCTGGATGGAGAACATTGCAAAAGAGCTGCTGAAGAGTACATACCTGTAGTCAATCCTTCTCTGGCAATTGGCAAGAAAGCAAAAATTCATAAATCAAAATTATGGCAGTTTGTCAGAGTAATGGATTTAAAATGGGGACAATCCCAAACAGGTACATTCACTAGGCATAGGGTAAACAATCACGGACGATCCACCATCATCATGCTGGCGGGTCTTGTTCACTCGATATTTAATTGGCGAAACAAGAATACAATTACAACTCTAAGCATACCATTCAAAAGATTGAAGTTTCGCCAACATAATGTGATATATGAAAGCCCATAACGAACTATAAGCATGTGACGCTCTTCATAAAATATGTTTTCAAGGCAGTTTTGAAATCCAATATGGCGGCTATCGTGTGGCTACCGTTTAATCACGGACTGTCCACCATCTTTCCCAGCCTTCCCAGCACTCATTTGAACAATGTTAGCATATATATATGTAACATTTATTGATCTTACTCAAGATTGCAGTTGTAATCAGCACAATAAAACTACATTTGTTGCCTATATTAGTGAAACTACATTTGTTGCCTATATTAGTGAAAGTATGAAACTTGTTATTCCCAGGGTCATGGTTTGAACTGAATTCATTTTTACCTTGTAATCGGTGGTTTTATCCTTACTGCCATCACAACTGAAACTCCACAGTGCTTATTTGATTGTACATAATTATACACTTTTTGGTCTTAATTCACTCCACTGCACTTGAACCACATTGCTGTTCCTGGTTCCTAAGCGCTCACTCCACAAACACAGTTACAAGCAGCAGACGATGACACTGTTATGATGTGCAAAGCTTTATTCCCTTAATTGTTTACTTTACTCATTATTTAGTTAAACTTTACTTTTGTCATTTCAAAATGTTTATTTAATTCATGTCTATTATCCCTTTTTTGCAACCAAGTTACCCCCGAAACATTACAGATATATTTCTAAAGTAAATACAATCCAATGTTTCTAACCTTGTCGTACATCTGGCTGCCGAAAACCATCGCGGAGCAGACGACGATTAGTGGATTATATATATATTTTTTTTGCTAGCACTTTTCATTTATTTAAGTCTATATTAGTATTTTGATTTTTTTAATAACTGTATGCCAGAAATAAATGTAACCTTTAATGTTTGCACGCTAAGAATGGCAAAATCATCGTTGCCACATTAGTGGAGCTTCACACATACGCCAATGCATTATCATAAACTGTTTCCATGAATTCTAGTTGTCATAGTAATGCTATAATGATAAAATTGCTTTAATATTTATGTATATATACTTTCAATACATAGGCTAATTTCACCAATTTCCATGTTTTGTGTCTTATACCCAGTTTGGAGGGTGAACACACCAATTGGCAACAGAGAGAGAGAGAGAGAGAGAGAAAGGAAGATGAAGGAAAGAAGAAGGACAGGGGTGGCAGTGGAGGTGGGGGGAGAGGGTAGGTGGAGCTTTTTACCCGTGTTCATATCATTTCTGGATAATGGAGTTTTTGTCTCTTGGTACGAGACTAGTGTCATTATTCTTTACGATTAGTGATTTACGATACCCTTATAAATTACGGCACTGGGTGTAATGCACTATAGCAAAATCTCGTTCTGATACGAGTGTTCGTTACAGAAATATTGCCAAAAAACGTGCTTGCACCATCTCTGAAACCCATAGTAGGTATGTAGCTTAGTTTTCAATCAAGTTTTTTGTGATAAAGTATTTTTTACAAGCTACCTATTGTATAAATTTGTATTTTTCTCAATCAAACATATGCTCCTCAATACTAACTTTCCCCTTTTAACGACTTTCTGGTCATTGCAAATTCGGCCCCATTAATTTCTTATGGTGCGAAAACAGACAGAGGCCCAGGGACCGAAAGCGATTGCGTCACACTACGGCGGTAATCCGGCAGTAAAACATCTTCATATATACAAAAAGTAAATAATAAAGATAGTATATACCTATGTGCATTACGATTATAACAATTACATGAATAGCTGATAACAATCTGCATGAATAACAGATAAACTGTTCTACAAGAAAGTTGAGTATAGCAATTATTTACAATAGGTTCCGAAAAATAAATACTTAAATTTAAGTCAGAATCCAGTTACTTTTTCAATAATGAATATTTTCAAATTAATCATCATAAATATGTAAAATATCGATGTTTTACTATTTATTTAAATAATTATCAAGTGCACGCTTTGTCGTCTTCTACCAAAAATGAAGTTTTTATGTTAAAACAAAGTTTAATGTATACTTACCTGGCAGGTATATATATAGCTATATTCTCTGTTCCACCTGGCAGAAATTTTCAAAAACTCGCGGCAAACGCTAGTAACCTATTAGTAGTTCAGGCAAAACCACACCCCCCCTTACCGTGGCGCTAGCGCTAGGAAACCGTTCCAATTGGCCAGATTTCTCTGAACCCTGTCTCCTGAGGGGAGGCGGGGTGGAATTAATTATATATACCTGCCCAGGTAAGTATACATTAAACTTTGTTTTAACATAAAAACTTCATTTTAATGTATGACACTTACCTGGCAGGTATATATATAGCTGATTGACACATTTGGAGGTGGGTCAAAGACAGCAAACATTATTAGAGTATAAAAATATTATTAAAATATTATTAAAACTCTAGGTTCCTTACTGCTAAGGTAGCTGACTTCATAGGTCCTGCCTCTAAGCCTGCTTAAACCTTAGGAGCTCTCAACAAGGAAGTGTCCTGTATGTTGAAGAAGCTAAGACGTGGAACTGACAACTGGACGTGACCAATGTGTTGACAGAACCGTACAGCCCCTTATGCCACGGCATTCAAGCTAGTAATAGATCATTTACCTGAACTACACACACACCATCACAAGATAATACTAACAAGACTGATAAAAGTACCGAACACTTTTCTCAGACGACCAAAACACAAACACCATCACCTAATAAAATCAACTAGCTTAAAAGAAGGTTATGGGGTAGTAACTCCTTTGCCCAATACTGTACTGTACCAGAGGACACGTATGGACCTAGCGTCTGACAATTATCAAAGGTTGTCTGAATATCTCTAAGATAATGAGACGCAAATATTGAATTAGTTCTCCAATATGTGGATTCAATAATTTCCTTGAGGCTAAATTCTTTTTAAAAGCTAATGAAGTCGCAACTGCCCTGACTTCATGAGCCTTCACTTTCAAAATACCAAAGCTCTGCTCTTGACACAACATATGAGCTTCTCTAATCAACTCTCTCATGAAGAAGGCTAGAGCGTTCTTCGTCATGGGTCTACTGGGGTCTTTAACTGAACACCACAGAGCATCAGAATTCCCTCTGATATCTCTTGTTCTTTCCATATAAAACCGCAATGCTCTCACTGGGCAGAGAACTCTTTCTTGCTCGTGGAACCCACTAACCTCAGACCAGACCCAAAACTTCAAAGGATCTTTGGCCAAGGATTAGCTGGATTCTCATTCTTGGCCAAGAAACCTTCTTGGAATGAACAAACTGCGTTGCCATGTCTCCATCCCACCTTCTTCGATATGGCCTGAAGCTCACTAGCTCTTTAAGCGGTTTGCCAAAGCTACTAAAAGATAGTTTTCTTAGCAACATCTCTCAGAGAGGATTTATCTAAAGGCTCGAATTTGCTAGAAGTTAAATACTTCAAGACCACATCGAGGTTCCAAGCAGGTGGCCTGCATTGTGTTGTTTCTTCGTACCAAATGACCTAATCAAATCTCTAAGGTCTAAGTTATTCGAGATGTCTAGATCTCTGTGTCTAAACACTGAGGTTAGCATACTCTTATAACCTTTGATTGTCGAAACTGACAAGCCCAATTCCTTCCTCAAGTATAGAAGGAAATCTGCGATTTGGGTCACAGAGGTATGGATGAAGACACTTTCCTGTTCTTACACCACTTCCGGAAATTCTCCCACTTCGACTGATATACTGGCCACTGCACTGGCCACCTCTCTAGAATATCCCCTCGCTCTGACAAGACTTTCGATAGTCTGAACACAGTCAGACCCAGAGCGAGGGTATTCTTGTGAAACCTGTCGAAGTGGGGTTTGTCTGAGTAAAATCTACTCTTAGCGAAGTGTCCTTGGCGTATCTATTGTCCATTCCAGTACCTCTGTGAACCAACTTTGGGCCGGCCAAAACGGGGCTATTAAGGTCATCCTCGTTCCTTGGCTCTCCCTGAACTTCTTCATCACTTTCCCCAGTACCTTGAACGGAGGAAAAGCGTACACAATCTAAGTTTGTCCAATCCATCAGGAATGCGTCGATCGCCACTGCTTCCTGGTCTGGAACGAGAGCAATAGGTTGGTAACCTTTTTGTTCTGGCTGTCGCAAACAGATCTACTACCGGACGGCCCCACAACTTCCACAGGCTCTGGCAAACCTCCATGTGCAACGTCCACTCCGTCGAGAGAAGTTGTTCTTTTCTGCTCAAACAGGTCCGCACTCACATTTTTCTCTCCTTGTATAAACCTGGTGAGCAGCACGACCCTTTCCTCTTCCGCCCAAAGCAGAACTTCCTTTGCCAGCTTGTAAAGGGGAAAAGAATGAGTCCCTCCTTGTTTGCGGATGTATGCCAGAGCCGTGGTGTTGTCCGAGTTGATCTGCACTGTCTTGTCTCGAATCAACTCTCTGAAGTGCTTCAAGGCCAAGAAAATTGCCATCAGTTCCTTCCTGTTTATGTGCCAACTTGTTTCTTTCTTGCTCCAAAGTCCCGACACCTCTTGAGGGCCTAATGTCGCTCCCCAACCCCGCGTCCGACGCGTCGGAAAAACAAGACGAGGTCTGGGCTCTTCTGCTGAAGCGACATCCCTCTTGCTAACCTGCCTGGAGTTAGCCACCACTTTAATTCCTCTTTACTTCGGCAGGATTAGAAAACTGGAGGAATCCGGTTGCAACTTTCTTGGCCATGAATCCTTCAGGAAAAACTGTAGAGGTCTCATGTGCCAGTCTTCCTAAAGAAATGAACCTCTCTAGCGAATAGTGTGTGCCCAGTAGACTCATCCACTCTATTGCTGAGCATCGGTCTTTCTTTAGAAAGTCTGCACCTTCTGAATGCATTGGGCTTGCCTTTCGGGGGACGGAAAAGCCCGAAAAGTCACTGACGATATCTGAATCCCCAAATAAACTATCTGTTGTGGGATTCATTGAGACTTTCCCATGTTTACCACCAGACCTAGTCTTTTGCTAAGTTCAATGTTTGATTCAAGTCCTCCAGACATTGACTTCTTGATTGGGATCTTATCAACCAGTCGTTCCAGATAAAAAGACACTCTGATCCCTCTTAAATGCAACCATCTCGCCACATTGGACATCATCCTCGTGAACACTTGGGGGGCTGTGCAAAGGCCGAAGCACAGGGCCTTGATTAACTGAAAGACCCTGTCCTGGAATCACAAACCTTAAATACTTCCTGCTTCCTGGATGAATCGGAATATGAAAGTATGCGTCTTGTAAGTCCAGGGTCACCATCCAGTCCCCTGGACGTACCGCTGCCAGTAACTGAAATCGTTCGTCTCCATAGTAAACTTGGTCTTTTCTACGAAAAGATTCAGTTGACTTACGTCCAGAACTGGCCTCCAACCTCCCGAGGACTTTGCAACCAGAACAACCGGTTGTAAAATCCCGGAGATTTGTGATCCAGAACAGGTCTCTATGGCTCCTTTCCCTAGCATGGAAGCTACTTGCTCCCACAGAGCCGCTTTCTTCACTAAATCGTTGTAATTTGCCCCGAGGGCTCTCGGAGATGTTGCGAGAGGAGGTCTCTTCAAGAAAGGAATCTTGTACCCTTCCCGAGCTACGTTGACAGCCCAGGGATCTGCCTTCATGTTCTGCCAAACTTCCCAAAACCTTGAAGTCTGGCTCCCACTGTCGTCTGGAGGACTGAAATCTCATTCTTTAGAGGTGGTCTTGGCTCCTCTCTTAGTGGGTACTCTCTTACCCCTAAAGGCGGGTCGAGCGAATCTTCTGCCTCGAAAGGGCTGTTGCGAAGGCCTAGTTTCCTTTGGAGTTTTCTTAACCAACTTGGATGGTAAGAACTTCTTAACTGAAGACGAGAGAAGATCTTGAGTGGCCTTCTGAAAGAAAAGGGAGAGAGCTATATCCCTAATCACCTCTGAAGGAAACAGCTGTTTCGAAAGGGGAGAGAACAGCAACTCCGATTTCTGAGAGTTAGAACAATCCTTTTGAAGCGAAAGAACACAACAGCGATCTCTTTCTTTAGTACTCCTGCTGTGAACAACGAAGCCAGTTCATTCGTTCCGTCTCTCAGAGCCTTGTCCATGCAGGACATAATGCTCTTAGCTGTTTCTATATCCTGCGAATCCTCTTCTTCTAGGGGAGTTCGCCAGTGCTCCCAAAGACCAATCCAGGAAATTGAAGACTTCGAAAGTCCTAAAATCCCTTTAAAAAGATGGTCAAACTCTGAAGACGTCCACCAGACCTTAGCAGACTGTAACGCCTGTCTGCGTGAGCTGTCTACTATACTGGAGAAGTCCCCCTGGGAGGAGGCATACCCAGCCTAGGTACTCCAGGCCTAGACTTTCTCCAGTAGTGTACCATACTCCTGACTTCGATGCTAACTTAGCTGGTGGAAAAGCAAAAAGAGTATTTTTTCCCTTTTCCCGCTTCTTTCTTATCCTTCATCCAGTCATTCACACGTTGAAGGGACTTCTTCGCCGAAATTGACAGAGTCATCTTAAGGAAAGAGGACTTCTTTGGAGTCCTAGTCTTGGAAAACTGTGATAAGGGAGATAAAGGAGCTGTCGGTTTGAATTCCCCTTCAAAAATAGAAAGAAAAGACGTGTGAAGTAAGAACCTTTATAATCTGAAGAAGGTTCCGTATTCTTTTCCTCAACTAATTCCAATTCCTCTTCTGCTGAAGAAATGTCTTGCAAATCACTGTCGTGTTGACGCTTCGCTGACGGAATAACGTCCTGCCGCCTGCGTCCGGTACGCGCTAACGAAGAATCGGCGTCCTGCCGCCTCTCGATGTCCTGCCGCCTGCGTCCATCGTAGACAGTCTGCTTCCTGTCGCCTGTGTCCACAATTGATCCCGAGTCCTGACGTTTGCGTCCTGCTTCTTCCAAAACCATTTTCTTCTTCCTGCGTTCTGCATCCTGAATAACCAAGCGATCGCCTGTCTCGTAGCGCCAGTGCGCCCTGAGTCCTCGGCGAACGCGTCCTTGTCTTCCCTCTTAGAAGACTTAACGGGAAGGAAATCGTCCTTCCGCCTCGAAGATGCCTGCACAGGCGCATCCCAAGACTTCACAAGAACTGCCAGCTTGGACTGCATTTCCCTTAAGAAACCCTTCGTACTATCTTCCTGAATGTAGAGGACGAAGGAGGAGGATTACGAGCGGGACTGCGACGTAACGGAGAGCAATCTTGTACTCTACCCGACGGAGAAAGACGAGGGGAAGATACACAAGAAGATGGAGGAGTCTCTCATCGAAATCCAAGGACGAGAAGGACGTACTGAGTCCTCTTTAGCACGAAAAAAGCCTTTTCCTCTTGATCGGAACTGCGTCCCCGTCTTCCGAGGAGGACAACACCTCAGGACTACTCCAAGCCTCACGATCTTGAGCATGTCTCTCGAGAGCGGTTGATGTCCTGAAAGTCCGGTTCTTCGAGGGGGCGAGACACAACTGCATACCGACGTTCCCGCTCGGAAGTCGAACCATCCGAGGACGCACACTTCCAGTTACGCCTTTCTGCGGCGAACTGCAACAGCCTGGGAACTTGCAACAGACTGTTCAAAGGGACGCCTGACCGACGACAAAACCTCTCTCGCCTCCCTTCGACTGTCGACATGCCTTCTCCCTTGGGTCTGGGAGCTTGACAGAGGTCTAGGTCTAGGAGCACGAGAGAGACGATCAGACGCCCCCTCCACTACACTTTCACTGACATCAAAAGCACTAACTTTATCGTAAGTTGCTGTATCTGGTCGCCCATGGACGCAAGGGCAGCAAACACCTTCACAATATGTGTATCGTTCGCCTCCTCCGATACAGCAGCGGGCGCAGGAGATACCTGGGGAGAAGGAAATACATTCACTCCTTTTACTAGAAGAATTTGCTTCTCACTACGAGAAACAGATCTCCTTACACGATCTTTCTCAAGCCTCTCAACATATTTCATAAATATCTTCCATTCCTTCTCTGATAAATTCTCACATTCAAAGCACCTATTCTCCCAAGTACACACTTCTCTCTACACTTCTTACAAATGGTATGAGGGTCGACCGAAGCTTTCGGCAACCTTACCTTACACCCCTCTTTTACACAAACTCTAAACATACTTCCAGTATCAGACATCTTTAAAGAACAATCCAAAGCGAATGCCAAGCTAACGTTTCCGAGTACAATACCAAAGATCCATGAAAAGTCAGCAACGAGAATGAAAATCCTAGCAGGAACCACCAACAATGTTGCCGGTTCGGCTGGCAGAGAAAATCTGCCCCAATTGGGAACGGTTCCTAGCGCTAGCGCCACGGTAACGGGGTGGTGGTTGCCTGAACTACTAATAGGTTACTAGCGTTTGCCGCGAGTTTTGAAAATTATTTCTGCCAGGTGGAACAGAGAATATAGTAGCGATATAGTATATACCTGCCAGGTAAGTGTCATACATTAAACAGTAGTTTCTTTAAAAACACCCTGGTAAGGGACTGTGTTCTGATTGTTGTGATGAAAGTGGCCCAGCATCTGTGGTACAACTGGTGTGTGGATTTATCACAGGAAATGGGAAGTTTGTTGACACAAGCGACTCCGCAAACTTCGAGATGGCGTCAATCTTCTAAGTTATTTAAGCGTAAGGAAAAAATTCCGAAAGCATTTTATTGAAATTTGCTCTGCATTGGCCACCCTTTTCACTACCCTCTGTTTAAAGCTTTAAATTTGGCCTTAATTTCTAACTTTGGAGAAAAATACTTAGCTAGGTAGTACTTCGAAAGGAGAGTAGTAGAGGTCTTTAGCTCTGCATCTCAGCAACAACAAGTCGTGGACTGATGCCCATCTCTGGTGTCAGGACGCGTAATAAGTACTTTTCCGGAGTGTGGCATGCCGTGACCGTCAGAATGTTGGGCCAGTCCAAGCGGTTGTTTACCTAGGCCTACCTAGGGCTACATTTAAAAATAAAAACTTTTCACCAACTGGCTAGCTTTATACAACCAGAGTAAATGCAGGAAAGCTTCACTATCCAAAAATGAAGGCGAGAAGACCAAGAACCGGGAAGCGAGCAGAAAAAAAAAAAACGGCTTCCATTGGGTAGAGTGCGTCGGGTTTGGGGAGAAACCACTAGCCTAAACTAGCTAGGCCTAGTTCCACCGAGGCAAACTTACCTAAATTATAAACGATTCCTACAGGTTAAGCCATGATTAGTATACCGTCTACAAGACTGAAATACTACCGACATTGTAAATTTCGTTCAACTGGCTTAAGATACGCCGATAGTAGATTATTATACAGGCAAAACATTAGTTACCAGGTAGTCTTAGACAGCTTACGCCAGGTTGATTCGGAGCTTCGATGTGATCTCTCCTCCTAAGCTCCGACAGGAACGATTAACAGCTACGACAGTGGACACACGCTCCTATTACTTACTTTTTTCGTCGAAAGTGGCCGTTCGCCAGCTGAAAATACCGGTGCCGGCCTTGGTCAAAACAAAGAATTGTCGGAAGCGCTTATCAACATCATTCTGGTTTCGCGGTAAACTAACTTCAAAATAAACATTAGACGCAGAAGTGCGCATGCGCCAACTGCGTCTTCTTCAGAAATACGAACCTAAATTATATTGCATGTTTTTTTTCTTTTTTTTTTGTCCCATGACATAGGTATTTTAATTTCTTAGAATTAAATACATTTAATATCTTAGAAACTAAAAACCCAAAAAAATTTGCCTCATCCTCAAAAATCGATGAGCTACTTCCAAATGTCATTTTATAAAGGTTCACATGCATTAATTTATTTCTTAACACTAACTTAGATTTTTGTATAACCTTTTTTTCAGACATGGGATTTAGGCAAGACCACCGAGGGTCTTGATTTAGGCATACCCTAGAAAAGGAGCTTTACCCGCCGCCATTTTGGATAAAGGACAATAGCTATTCCAATCGGACGACACAAGGCATTTTTTTTTTTACTTCTCGAAAACCAAAGAAATGCGAATATATCGAATTTACAAAACTAAAGTAAGGAATGTGTTTAATATGATTTTAATTCAGCTCGAGGTGGGTATACGTGTGACCTGACGATTTCTGGCAGTCTGAACTTTTTCAGACTAGACAAATATTAGTTAAATAGTCCTCTCTATATCTATTTTTATAGTAAGAATACCAACTATAAAAGTACTAGTCGCATCATATGACAAAATTTCTTTAGAGCAATGTCCTATCAAGCAAATATTCACGACAGTGTGCTTAAAACGGTAATGCTGAGCATTGCAAAAGTATTTGTCAACATTTTTGTCTATTATTTTACATTAAACTTAATAATAATTATAAACTAGACGTCTCTGATTCGGCAAGTATTTTGGCTTTTGCTTTGATATTTTCATGCCCCTTTCAGATGAAATAGAAGGTGATTAACTAAATGAGAATCCTTGCTGTCGAAGACCCAAGAAGACAGGTAAAATTATTTGTCAGGAATAAGTAGGTATATATATATATATATATATATATATATATATATATATATATATATATATATATATATATATATATATATATATATATACATCTATTGCATACAGTGATGATTATTTTTCATGGAAATAGTACAATCTTTTATGTGTATTATCATTCAGCATGCACTGCGTGTTGACAGTCTTTGCCAATTGATAACATAATCTAGAATATAAAAATGTTGTCATAAGTATATATATATATATATATATATATATATATATATATATATATATATATATATATATATATCTTGTAGCATGGAAGGATTTTATTTTCGTGGAACTGGAGAATGTTTATCTTATTTTGAGTGTTTATTATCTACTGGGATTCATTGTCATTTGATAACTTGATACATTTAAAAAAAAAAAAGGCCTTGGTACTCTATAATCATTAGAAATAGCATTATTGAAAATAGTATTATTTATAAAAATAGTAATGATTGATATCAGTATTTCAATGCAGTACAACAGTGTACTTAATTCAACTACTGTTATAAACACTACTAGTTCTGTTAGTATCCTCCTATGAATGTAAAGTTTACGAAAAACATTCATTCTAAAAGCATTCTTCCACTGAAATAGCACAATTGTATGATTTATAGATCAGCATTGTATATCCTCTTACTGGTGTTTCTTCAGAAGAAATTAACGTGATACAAAGATT
>NC_061101.1:19810642-19894746 GCF_015104395.2 Macrobrachium nipponense | reverse complement strand
AATCTTTGTATCACATTAATTTCTTCTGAAGTAACACCAGTAAGAGGATATACAATGCTGATCTATAAATCAATTGGATACTAACAGGACTAGTAGTGCTTATAACAGTAGTTGAATTAAGTTCACTGTTGTACTGCACTTAAAATACTGATATCAAACCCCATTACTATTTTTATAAATAAAAGAAACTATTTTTGATAATACTATTTCTAATAGATTATAGAGTACCAAGGCTTTTTTTTAAATGTATCAAGTTATCAAATGACAATGAATGCCAGTAGATATTAGGCACTCAAAATACGATAAACATTCTCAGTTCCATGAAAATAAAATCCTCCCAATGCTACAAGATATAGTATACACACACACACACACACACACACACACACACACACACACACACACACACACACACACACATATATATATATATATATATATATATATATATATATATATATATATACTATACTTATAACATTTTTATATTCTGGATTATGTTATCAATTGGCAAAGACTGTCAACAGGCAGTGCATGCTGAATGATATATACTATAAAAGATCGTACTGTTTCCATGAAAAATAATCATCACTGTATGCAATAGATGCATATATATATATATATATATATATATATATATATATATATATATATATATATATATAACTTATAACAACATTTTTATATTCTGGATTATGTTATCAATTGGCAAAGACTGTCAACAGGCAGTGCATGCTGAATGATAATATACATAAAAGATCGTACTGTTTCCATGAAAAATAATCATCACTGTATGCAATAGATGCATATATATATATATATATATATATATATATATATATATATATATATATATATATATATATATATATATACCTACTTATTCCTGACAATAATTTTACCTGTCTTCTTGGGTCTTCGACAGCAAGGATTCTCATTTAGTTAATCACCTTCTATTTCATCTGAAAGGGGCATGAAAAATATCAAAGCAAAAGCCAAAATACTTGCCGAATCAGAGACGTCTAGTTTATAATTATTATTAAGTTTAATGTAAAATAATAGACAAAAATGTTGACAAATACTTTTGCAATGCTCAGCATTACCGTTGTAAGGACAAACGCTTATTCATAATTTTCTCTGTAATAATCATCATTCGCGTTGCTCTTAGCATTCAGCGGGCTTTCCGTCAGTGTATAAAGCTTGTATAACCACATATTGTGTACTTTTATATTTTGTATTTTTATGTCTCTCAAGAAACACAAATCGGGTCTCGCCGACCCACTTTTACTCTCTCGCGGGTCGGTGACCACATTTCCGTCCGCATGCTGTATATTTATATTTCCCTTGACTGTAATAAAAGTCATTACGGGCTGCTCTGTGAGCAAGAGCCCGTGCTGGCACAAGGCCAGCTTAATCTTAAACAACAACATAATAAAAATCAGTCACTTCTACCTGCTCTTTGTCCACCTCTCACACCGTTTTAAGCACACTGTCGTGAATATTTGCTTGATAGGACATTGCTCTAAAGAAATTTTGTCATATGATGCGACTAGTACTTTTATAGTTGGTATTCTTACTATAAAAATAGATATAGAGAGGACTATTTAACTAATATTTGTCTAGTCTGAAAAAGTTCAGACTGCCAGAAATCGTCAGGTCACACGTATACCCACCTCGAGCTGAATTAAAATCATATTAAACACATTCCTTACTTTAGTTTTGTAAATTCAATATATTCGCATTTCTTTGGTTTTCGAGAAGTAAAAAAAAAAATGCCTTGTGTCGTCCGATTGGAATAGCTATTGTCCTTTATCCAAAATGGCGGCGGGTAAAGCTCCTTTTCTAGGGTATGCCTAAATCAAGACCCTCGGTGGTCTTGCCTAAATCCCATGTCTGAAAAAAAGGTTATACAAAAATCTAAGTTAGGTGTTAAGAAATAAATTAAAATAAATTTTTAATGTATAAATAATCATCAATGATAAATTAGTTAAATAAGATCATACTCACCTGTTATGTAGATATAATGCATGTGAACCTTTATAAAATTAAATTTTTGGAAGTAGCTCATCGATTTTGAGGATGAGGCGAATTTTTTAGTTCTAAGATATTCAATGTATTTAATTTTAAGAAATCAAAACACCTATGTCATGGGACAAAAAAAAAAAAAAAAAAACATGCAATATAATTTAGGTTCGTATTTCTGAAGAAGACGCAGTTGGCGCATGCGCACTTCTGCGTCTAATGTTTATTTTGAAGTTAGTTTACCGCGAAACCAGAATGATGTTGATAAGCGCTTCCGACAATTCTTTGTTGTACCAAAGGCCGGCACCGGTATTTTCAGCTGGCGAACGGCCACTTTCGACGAAAAAAGTAAGTAATAGGAGCGTGTGTCCACTGTCGTAGCTGTTAATCGTTCCTGTCGGAGCTTAGGAGGAGAGATCACATCGAAGCTCCAAATCAACCTGGCGTAAGCTGTCTAAGACTACCTGGTAACTATAATGTTTTGCCTGTATAATAATCTACTGTCGGCGTATCTTAAGCCAGTTGAATGTAATTTACATTATCGGTAGTATCTCACTCTTGTAGACGGTATAATCATGGCTTAACCTGTTGGAATCGTTTATAATTGAGGTAAGTTTGCCTCGGTGGAACTAGGCCTAGCTAGTAGGGCTAGTGGTTTCTCCCCAAACCCGACGCACTCTACCCAATGGAAGCCGTTTTTTTTTTTTTCCTGCTCGCTTCCGGTTCGTGGTCTTCTCGCCTTCATTTTTGGATAGTGAAGCTTTCCTGCATTTAGGTAGGTACTCTGGTTGTATAAAGCTAGCCAGATGGTGAAAAGTTGTTATTTTTAAATGTAGGTAGGCCTAGAGTAAACAACCGCTTGGACTGGCCCAACATACTGAATGTCACGGCATGCCACCCTCCGAAAAAGTACTTAGGGTAGAACATCACAGCAGGCCAAGCAGGCCACCTACAATCAACGCAAGCCACCCTCCGAAAAAGTACATTATAACGCGTCCTGACACCCGAGATGGGCATCAGTCGCGACTTCTTGTTGGTGAGAAACGGAGCTAAAGACCTCTACTCTCCTTTCGAAGCAAGTATTTTCTCCAAAGTTAGAAATTAAGGCCAAATTTTAAGATTTAAACAGAGGGTACTGAAAATGGCGCCCCACGGCAGTGGGAAATTCTCGACCAAAACGCTTTAGAAATTTTTACTTACAACTAAAAATTGTTTCGAAGATTGACGCCATCTCGATGTTTACGGAGTCGCTTTGTGTCAACAAGCTTTCCATTTCCTGTGATAAATCCGTACACCACTTGTACCCACAGACGCTGGAGCACTTTTATCACAACAATCGAAACACGATTTCTCACCAAACAACAAGCCAGGCGTAAACAGCTGTTTGTAGTAAGATGATGAGAAGCGTGCTCTTGGCTAATTTTTAAATAAGTAGTAAAACATCAATATTTTACATATTTATGATGATTATTTGAAAATATTCGTTATTGAAAAAGTAACTCCGACTGACTCAAATTTAAGTAATTATTTTTTCTGAATTAGAACGTTCCTTTCAAGTTCTGTATTATGACGTCACGACATCTTGACTTTCGTACCTATTGTAAATAATTGCTATACTCAACTGTCATTGCAGAACAGTTTACCAGTTATTCATGCAGATTGTTATCAGCTATACATGTAATTTGTTATATCGTAATGCGCATATATATCTTTTATTATTTACTTTTGGATATATGAAGATGTTTTACTGCTGGATTATCGCCGTAAGTAGTGACGCAATCGTTTTTCGTCCATGGGCCTCTGTTTTCGCACCATAAGAAATTATGGGGACCGAATTTGCAATGACCAGAAAAGTCGTTAAAAGAGGAAAGTTAGCATTGAGGGGCATATGTTTTGACTGAGAAAAAAATACAAATTTTGACTCAAATAGCTAGCTTGTAAAAAATACTTGGGTTATAAAAACTTGATTGACAACTATAAGCAGCAAGTACTAATACGGGTTTCAGGAGTAACAGTGGCAAGCACTTTTTGGGCAAGACCTATTTCTTTTGTAACGAAACCACTCTTAACAGAACGAGATTTTGCTATAGTGCATTACAACCCAGTGCCGTAATTTATAAGGGTATCATGAATCACTAATTGGTAAAGAATAACGACCACTTGTCCTTGTACCAAGAGACAAAAAACTCCATTATGCAGAAATGGATACGAACACGCGATAAAGCTCCACCTACCATCTCCCCCCACCCCCCCCCCCCCCTCCACCGCCATCCCTTTTCTTCTTCGTTCCTCCGCCTTCCTTTCTCTCTCTCTCTCTCTCTCTCTCTCTCTCTTCTCTCTCTCTCTCTCTCTCTGTTGCCATTCGGTATGTGTTGACCCTCCAAACTGGGTATAAGACTACACACAAAACGTTGAAATTGGTGAAATTAGGCTATGTATTGGAAGTATATATACATAAATATTAAAGCATTTTATCATTATTGCATTACTATGACAACTAGAATTCATGGAAACAGTTTATAACCTGTTAAGTCACCCACGTAATAATACGTTTACCGCGATCTACTTGGTAGCGCCTTCAACGGGATATTACGTTCAAGACTTTAACTGTGCTTGTCAAGCCGTCAGCCCCGTAATAATACGTTTACTCCGTATAGAAAGTGTAGGAACATCATTTGGTAACACTCTCAGCACATGGGAAACTTATTTCCAGCCTGGCAACTCTTTCCTGGTGGTCGCTTATGCTAGAAAACTGCCTGTCCCTGTTGGTTTCTTTCAATACGCTTCGGGCGTTTATCAAGACAAATTGGATTTCGCGTCTTTCACAATTGAATGTCCCAAAGAAAGGGAGGCATATGTTTCTTCAGGTGAGATCAATCACTAGATGAGGAGTGTGATATTGATAAACTATTTGATGATGAGAGCTCTAGTTCTGAATCCTCCAGTGATGATACAAAACTTTTCTTCCAATTGCAGGGAGTGGGAACGTGAGAGACTTTTCTTTGCCCGAGTGACTGGACTCCGAGAGAGAGAGAGAGAGAGAGAGAGAGAGAATTTCCTACAGTAATTACAGTATGAATAACAAGCATAAAAATCAATATTAACTTTGAAAAACTATCATCAGTGCTATGATCGCTATTACAAAAAAAGGCGTGACGGTACGTTAGCAGCGAGCTCATCAGGGGCGGACGCATAACAGGATGATAATGGAACGGCGTATGTGTGAAGCCTCCACTAATGTGGCAACGATGATTTTGCCATTCTAGCATGCAAAAACATTAAAGCCATGCAAAACATTAAAGGTTACATTTATTTCTGGCATACGATTATTAAAGAATTCAAAATACTAATAAAGACTGAAATCAATGAAAAGTGCTAGCAAAAACAAAAAAGCAAAAAAAAAAAAAAAAAAACGTAGTCGTTCCTCTGCACTTTTCCGTATTCGTTCCTCTATGGTTTTCGGCAGCCAGATGTACGAAAACGTTAGAAACATTTGATTTTATCTACTTTAGAAATATCTGTAATTTTTCGGAGTAAATTTGGTTGCAAAAAAGGGAGAATATACATGAATTAAATCAAAATTTTTAAATAACAAAGTAAATTTAAACTAAATAACGAGTTAAAGTAAACAGTTTAGGGAATAAAACTTTGCAGTTTCGTCGTTCTGTCGTCGTCTGCTGTTCGAAATTGTGTTTATGGCGCGCGCGCTTAGAAACCAGGAACAGCAACGGGTTTAAAGTGCAATGTGGAGTGAACTGAGACCAAAATGTGTATAATAACAATCAAATAAGCACTGTGGGAGTTTCAGTTGTGATGGCAGTAAGGATAAAAACCGCCGATTACAAGGTAAGAATGAATTCAGTTCCAACCATAACCCCGGGAATAACAAGTTTGTTCATACTTTCACTAATATAGGCAACAAAATGTTGTTTTATTGTGCTGATTACAACTGCAAATATTGAGTAACGATCAAATAAACGTTACATTACATACGCTAACATTGTTCAAAATGAGTGCTGGGAAGGCTGGGAAAGATGGTGGCCGTCACTGATGAGAACCGTCCATGCAAAACGTAGCCGCCATATTGGATTTCAAAACTGCCTTGAAAACATATTTTACGAAGAGCTCACATGCTTATTTTAGTTCGTATGGGGCTTTCATATATCACAATATGTTGACGAAACTTCAGTCTTTTAAATGGTATGCTTAGAGTTGCAATTGTATTCATGTTTCACCAATTAAATATCGAGTGAATAAGACCCGTCTACCGTGATGAGGGTTGGCCTGTCGTGATGTTTCCCCCTATTACGCGTCCTGACACCAGAGATGGGCATCAGTCACGACTTCTTGTTGCTGAGATGCGGAGCTAAAGACCTCTACTCTCCTTTCGAAGTACTAAGTATTTTCTCCAAAGTTAGAAATTAAGGCCAAATTTAAAGCTTTAAACAGAGGGTAGTGAAAAGGGTGGCCAATGCAGAGCAAATTTCACCAAAATGCTTTCGGAATTTTTCCTTACGCTTAAATAACTTAGAAGATTGACGCCATCTCGATGTTTGCGGAGTCGCTTGTGTCAACAAACTTCCCATTTCCTGTGATAAATCCGCACACCAGTTGTACCCACAGACGCTGGGGCACTTTCATCACAACAATCAGAACACAGTCCCTTACCAGGGTGTTTTTAAAGAAACTACTGTTTTGGTAGAAGACGACAAAGCGTGCACTTGATAATTATTTAAATAAATAGTAAAACATCGATATTTTACATATTTATGATGATTAATTTGAAAATATTCATTATTGAAAAAGTAACTGGATTCTGACTTAAATTTAAGTATTTATTTTTCGGAACCTATTGTAAATAATTGCTATCCTCAACTTTCTTGTAGAACAGTTTAATCTGTTATTCATGCAGATTGTTATCAGCTATTCATGTAATTGTTATAATCGTAATGCGCATATACATTTTTATTATTTAATTTTTGGATATATGAAGATGTTTTACTGCCGGATTACAGCCGTAGTGTGACGCAATCGCTTTCGGTCCATGGGCCTCTGTCACTTTTTGCACCATAAGAAATTAATGGGGCCGAATTTGCAATGACCAGAAAGTCGTTAAAAGGGGAAAGTTAGTATTGAGGAGCATATGTTTTGATTGAGAAAAATACAAATTTATACAATAGGTAGCTTGTAAAAAATACTTTATCACAAAAAACTTGATTGAAAACTAAGCTACATACCTACTTAATGTTTTTTCAGAGATGGTGCAAGCACGTTTTTTGGCAATATTTCTGTAACGAACACTCGTATCAGAACGAGATTTTGCTATAGTGTATTACACCCAGTGCCGTAATTTATAAGGGTATCGTAAATCACTAATCGTAAAGAATAATGACACTTGTCCTCGTACCAAGAGACAAAAACTCCATTATCCAGAAATGGATATGAACACGGGTAAAAAGCTCCACCTACCCTCTCCCCCCACCTCCACTGCCACCCCTGTCCTTCTTCTTTCCTTCATCTTCCTTTCTCTCTCTCTCTCTCTCTCTCTGTTGCCAATTGGTGTGTTCACCCTCCAAACTGGGTATAAGACACAAAACATGGAAATTGGTGAAATTAGCCTATGCATTGAAAGTATATATACATAAATATTAAAGCAATTTTATCATTATAGCATTACTATGACAACTAGAATTCATGGAAACAGTTTATGATAATGCATTGGCGTATGTGTGAAGCTCCACTAATGTGGCAACGATGATTTTGCCATTCTTAGCATGCAAACATTAAAGGTTACATTTATTTCTGGCATACAGTTATTAAAAAAATCAAAATACTAATATAGACTTAAATAAATGAAAAGTGCTAGCAAAAAAAATATATATATAATCCACTAATCGTCGTCTGCTCCGCGATGGTTTTCGGCAGCCAGATGTACGACAAGGTTAGAAACATTGGATTGTATTTACTTTAGAAATATATCTGTAATGTTTCGGGGGTAACTTGGTTGCAAAAAAGGGATAATATACATGAATTAAATAAACATTTTGAAATAACAAAGTAAAGTCAAACTAAATAATGAGTCAAGTAAACAATTAAGGGAATAAAGCTTTGCACATCATAAACAGTGTCGTCGTCTGCTGCTCGTAACTGTGTTTGTGGAGTGAGCGCTTAGGAACCAAGAACAGCAATGTGGTTCAAGTGCAATGTGGAGTGAATTAAGACCAAAAAGTGTATAGGTAATTACAATCAAATAAGCACTGGAGTTTCAGTTGTGATGGCAGTAAGGATAAAACCACCGATTACAAGGTAAAAATGAATTCAGTTCAAACCATGACCCTGGAAATAACAAGTTTCATACTTTCACTAATATAGGCAACAAATGTAGTTTTATTGTGCTGATTACAACTGCAATCTTGAGTAAGATCAATAAATGTTACATATATATACGCTAACATTGTTCAAATGAGTGCTGGGAAAGATGGTGGACAGTCCGTGATTAAACCAGCTAGCCACACGATAGCCGCCATATTGGATTTCAAAACTGCCTTGAAAACATATTTTATGAAGAGCGTCACATGCTTATTTTAGTTCGTATGGGGCTTTCATATATCACATTATGTTGGCGAAACTTCAATCTTTTGAATGGTATGCTTAAAGTTGTAATTGTATTCTTGTTTCACCAATTAAATATCGAGTGAATAAGACCCGGCCAGCATGATGATGGTGGATCGTCCGTGATTGTTTACCCTATGCCTAGTGAATGTACCTGTTTGGGATTGTCCCCTATTTTAAATCCATTACTCTGAGAAACTGCCATAATTTTGATATATGAATTTTTGCTTTCTTGCCAATTGCCAGAGAAGGATTGACTACAGGTATGCACTCTTCAGCAGCTCTTTTGCAATGTCCTCCATCCAGAATTCTGAGACATTCATTAAAATTCATGGTCTTTTGGTTTTTCCCAGTAAAATTATATACACAGCTAGCCTTGGCTGTTTGACTTCTGTTAGTTCAGTTACATTTGTGGGCCAGATACTATCATTAATGTCTGGTTTCTTTTCTTTCAGTCTCGTGGTTCTCCAAAGTTTGCTCCACCTCCTAGGGCACCAGTGAAGAGTTGTCCAGTCACAAGAATATTTTCAAGAATTGATACAGAACGTGATCGTCCTCAGCCAGTCTCTTTTAGAGAAGATTCTGATACATGTAAGTAGTATATGCTTTCATACTATGCAGATACTGTATTTTACAATGTAAACCTGGATTTCTAAATTGTTTTTAAACTTGGGGAAATTGTAATTTAAGCCCCTTGCTTGCTGCAAGGACTATAGTAACTTGAACTCCAAGGTCACATCTTTTCTGTAATCCTGATTTCTTTTGAATTATTGGGAGTATGAAGTTATTTGTTGTATGAGGAGCATACCTTCTTCAAGAGAGGGTTTTAGTTTTCATGGCTATCTTGTTTGTAGAGCTAAAACCTATTACATAGGGTATTGCATTTCATTCTGTAAGAGTGAGATTCTTACAATGATGATTACTTCAACTGGTATAGCCCTGTAAATTGTATTATCTCTGAGAAATGACTTCGTAGAGACAATACAAGCTTGGAAGATTTTATATCGGGAAAGGCTTTCATATGGATGGTTTTCTTTAGTATTTTCCAGTTGGTTGGGTTATTTATCTGTTGTTATTCTTTATAAAAAATGTTCATTTCTAATCTATGCAATACATTTGGGATATATATCTGTACAGGTATATTTATAAGTAATTGTATAAAAAGTAAAGTAGATTATTTGGATGTTGGTGGTACAGTAAATGGTGGCAATCATTTTTCCCGTCAGGTTAGTCAAGTAAAGGCTTTTCTTTGTTAGATTCCATGTTCAAACTATTACGGTGGACCCCCACCCCCCCTTATTCGTGAACGTGATGGGTACCACACCCCCCCAACCCCCCCTCATGAATAGCTAAAATCCACGAATGCTTGAAACCCATTGAAAAATGTTTAGAACTGCTTAATTTGATGGGAAAAAAATTTAAATGCTTATACCTGAGTATGTTAAGTTTTATCACAAAAAGTGCATTTAGTAATGAAAGTGATATGAAAATACGGTAATTTGTGAATATTTCTCAGTGAAAAATACCTTGAACAGGTGAATTTTCCACGATTAATGGGTATGTATATAGTACAGTCCTTAGAAAAATCTGTGAATCATAAGTCCGTGAACAGCAGGGTTCGACTGTAGTCTTTCAAACACTGTGATAACTAGGGTGTGGCCAGGAAAAGAATAGAGGAGTGCCAGATGTATTTACCCATTTGAAATCTCGCTCACAAGGTTTTCATAGGCAACAGTGTTGTTGAATATGTTTTGGTGGTTCTTGCTGATAAAATGCCATCTTTACATATGATCAGACAAATCTTTCTTTAATGAAATCCTTAAAAAAGACCAATGTTAAACTATTGGAAGAAATATTTATTGGTGTGATTTTTTGTTATCACACAAAAGATTTAGAGAATTTTTCCCTTTATTATTTTAAATGATTTTGTATTATAAAGGATTTTGTATTATAAAGGAGACATTTATGAATGTCATGGTTGAATATAATTAAAAATCTTTTAAAACTAACTTTAGAAGAAGCAGTTTTCTCTGTGAGATTTTCACTCACCATATTAGGTACAGATTTCAGATACTTCGTCATGGCTGATATGGTACAGGTAGTCCCCGGGTTACGACTGGGGTTCCGTTCTTGAGACGCGTTGTAAGCCGAAAATCGTCGTAAGCCGGAACATCGTCAAAAATTCTAAGAAAACCTTACTTTTAATGCTTTGGGTGCATTGAAAACTATGGAAACTGCATTGTTATTGCATTTTTCATCAAAAAAACCTTCAAATATTGATTATTTTGCATTTTTGGTGTCATGTTTCTGCTGCCAGATCAGCGTTGTAGGCGCTGTAACCTTGGAACATGTCGTAACACTGGAAATAATTTCTGATGAATATAATTGAAAAGCGCCTTAACCTCGGAACGTCGTAAGCTGAACCCGTCGCAACCCGGGGACTGCTACTTATATATATATGATTATCAGTATAATGTTTTTCATATTTTAATCCTGGTTAAATTCTCTGACTTTATATGAACATAAATTTTTTTATCAAAATATATATTAGTCTTTAGTTATTTTTGTATTTTATTTATTTTGGGGGGGATTGATAAATGACAGTTGAACTCCATCTGTGCAAAAACTGTGATATTTTGACAGCATATACACAAATGTATATAATTATCTTAAAAGAAACATTATGTAGCATTGTACTGAATGTATTTGTTGTCTTTTACTTTTCTTCTCAGATTGCAATTACATACATATTTACATTTATAAACATCTTTGCATAGAAAACTCAACTATATGCTAAATTTTAGCCCTGTTCATTTTGTCTTTGTGGCATGTATTTCTTAAATCAGACAGACTAAGTGGCATTGCCACTCTTCTATATAGTGTGATTGATTGTCTTTCATAATTTAAACTAAAAGCCATTCAAAAGTACTTATTGGATGATAATACAGATTTAGTTTTGTATATTGGTGGTGTATTTTATAAAAAAAAAAAACTGAAGATTACAAGGGCATGATACAGTTATATTTTATGGTAAAGTGGCAGTAAAGGAGCATACTTGAGGGGATTGTCTGAGTTAGGGAAGTCAAGAGGTTTAGAACAACCTTGGCCCACGTGTCCAAATGGAAAATAGTTAGTACAAACTTGACCACAACAAGTTTTTTCCCTCATTTTCATGGTGTGCTTTCACTTCTTTTAGCAAACTGAGTATTTGTGAATTTCTAAAACATTTTACTCATTGAGAATTTACAATCTTTGTCTTGTCAGTTTCTTTTTAAACTAAAGATTTACAATTTTCATGATTTGTGAGCAATACATAATCATGAATTCCTTCATTTCAGTTTTCATCAGTGTGTGTGTGTGTGTGAAGAAAATAAATTCATGTTTGATTCCCATTTCCGTGCATCATATGCACCATCATCAATAGCATTTTCTCATCTAACAATAAATCTGGATCATAAAGTTTTCTTCATGATGGGGGAATATTTCAGTCTTTGCTAGCTAGGTGCTTGGGATTGCTGGTGAGCCACTGTCCTTTTTCCCTTTTGTTGTCATATACCTTGATGTCAACATCAGTATCAAGATTTTCAAATATTTCTTCAATTTTTTATCAATGAATGAGTATTTTTTCACGGAGGCATATCTGGATATGACAGCATGTCATCTTCTATACCATTACGCTTTGGTGCAGACATGATTAGAAAACTAAGGGTATAGAGTTGAGGGAGCAGCTCTGTCATGGAATGACCACTACCGAGAGTAAAGGCCAGGAAGAAGTCACTGGACAAAGCCAAATCCCAGACTAAACTCCTACCAATGCTGCCAAAACATTCACTTTACTTTTTTAGTTTTATTGGGCTGATTTTGGTGGAAAATTTATATGAAAATGCTGAATGTTCAAGGGAGAATCCATAGATATACAAAAGGAAGAACTTAGCCGAACCAGTAACTGATTATACTGAAGGCAAGGTGTACTTGACATACTATTGGTGAACTCCTTCACCCAGCTAGCTCTGGTTTTACATAAAACTGGATAGCCATTAACCGAGTCCTCTGATAACTGGGGACTGCCTGTGTGTGAATTCAAGTATGATTTTGGTTGGTAGATGAATACATAAATATGTTTTTTTTCAAATTTCACTTGAGGAGACTTACAAGTCAAAACTTTTAATCATAAGAGTGTGATGATTTATAACACATAAATTCTTTAATTGCCCTAGCCTGGTGATGTTGGAGTGCGTGAAAGACCTGTAACCTATTGAAGTGTAGCAAGGAATAATCCTTTATACAGTAGATTTACCTTTGTTTCACTGTCATTTACTTCCTGCAGTGTCATTTACAATGTTATATAGTATTTCTAATTGTTGTGTTTATCTGTTGTATCTTTAACAATTGTAATATTGCCTTGATTGCAGTTTCAGCTCTTTTATAGCTCCACAGTCCTGTTTATAGTGCTGAAAAAAACCAGCATTGTACTTTGAACAGTGTTATACAATGAAGAAAGGCTTGGTGTTGGATCATTTGGTGAGGTCTTTAAAGTTAGGAGTAAAGAAGATGGAAAATGTATGCCTGCAAGAGAACACTTCTTCGGTTTCGAGGTGAAGGAGACAGGTAGGATATAAAGCAATTTATTTTCTTTGTATTTTTAAGGTTAAAGGGACGATATACATAGTAGCAATCATATAGTATCTGTCTTTACTGGCACTTTTAACTGTGAAGAGGTACGGCCCCTTCATTATCATCATCATAGTTGTTTTTTATGTTAGTTTTTCCCCTCATGTCTTAGGTGTAAGACATGCAATGAGTTCTCTTTTGTTTGTCCTATGAACTTTCTGCCTGTGATTCTTGGGCCTCGCACAGGTGTTAATTCGAAATACCTATATTGTTTTTCTTACTAACTGTCCTTGCCTCTTCTCATCACATGTTCAAGTCATCTGTTTTCGAACTGCTTGATGCCCCATCTCCTGACCACTACCACATTCATAATGCCATCTTCTACTGCATTGTGCCATGAGGATTCTATATTTGCACATTTTCATAATTTCCTTGTTCCTATTTCCAGAGTGGTGCAGGTCTTATGTACAGTACATATCTAAGTCTTTGACTAGTTCTTTTGGTGATTTTATTATAAATACACAAGTTCTGGTTTTGTCATGGGACTTTTACATTTCCAGCTTCCTTAGAGCCCTTTGAACTTCTACAGGTATAATTTCAATTGATTCTACTGTCATACCAGAACCATCCAGTTCATATTTATTTATTTGCGTAGAGGGTTTATTTTCCATATTCATTCCCCAAGTTTTCCATTATCTTTTCAGCTTTTATTCAGTTTCCAATTAATGTGGTAGTACTTTGCCCTTTTCATATCTTTTCCATCTTTCCATGTCTTGACAGAGACATTGTCTGCATTTAAACCTCTTACCTGCAAACAAGAAAAAGGTGTACAAGTTATGTGGATGACTAGTACACTTACACGAGTATATGCTATATGGTATTTCAGTTAGTATTTTCATAATGGCCTAACATTCTTTCTGCTTTGGATCAATTACTGTGCAAATTAAAGAGCTGCACAATCGATCATGTATCATATTTCAAATGGTTGTAGTAGTAACCATAGTAGTACTACACTTGATGCTGTATGGTACAGTACTTTTATGTACTTCCATGATAACAATAAAACATACAAAGCAATTTTAAGAAACAGCATGTCATTACATGACACATTATAGCTGGAGAAAATGAACATTTTTATGACTTATATTCATACCTCATGGTAAATTTTTGTTTTCTTTTATTTTATACCCATTATAGCCATTCATTACTTCAGTATATCCAGTAATAATACACAATTTATTGCCATATACTACTTGCTATCAGTTTATACATATGCCATTTTATATTCGTATGGCCACCATTTTGAGTAAAGATCTAGGTGTACAGTACAAAAAAAAGTTGAATGCAGAAATAGCATTCTAATGCTTGTATCCCTTTTTCTAATCTTTCAAATGATGATTGTAGTGTACATTATTGTACTGTATAAGTTTATGTAAATTGTGCCACAAATCATTGCATTACACTGTCAAATTGTAGGCTGTGGAAGCTCTTTCTCCCCCACTCCCCTCCTCATCAATAAGGCAGTTAATACTCACCACTCACCCAGTCAGCGTACATACAATGCATGGCTAGTTTTCCTGGTTGAGCAGAGGTATTTTTTTGCAGTCCATACAGTTAGTTTATTCTATGCTGCAAACACTGCTATTATTGTCATATGCAGCAGTATAGTTAATTGTATATAACCCTGTTCAGTCTGAGAAAGGTGCATGGGTGTAGTGCAGTTAAATGAGCTATTACTTTTATATCATAACAGATTGTGTATGTATGTGCAATGTGCAGTGTACACTCATAGTTTTATTTCTGTTCATTATTCTGTAAATATTATTAGGAAAATCTAAGTCTCAGGTTTGGAATTTTTGTGGTAGGTTATCTTTGACTATCTAAAACTCATATTAACTTATGGTACATTTGTTGTAGTTAAGTTTGTTAGATGGTCTAAGTGTATTTTGTTTTCAGTAATTATTTTTTGTATCAATTTAATTAGAAGGCAACAGTGCATTTTGTTTAGTGTAATCATGAATTTACTGTATTGTGATATTGTTAAATTACTTCTCTGTGATATTTTCAAATGCATAATTTTCACTTTTGTTGCCACTGAGACTTGTGTCATATCAAGATTGGTTGTGGGTTTCTATGTCCAAATTATGATGCTTAGATGTCAATGTACATCAGTCTTTTATTCTTTTGTAGACGGAGAAGAATGGAGGAAGTTCAGAAACATGAAAAGTTACCTAAACACAAGAATTGTGTTGAATTTTATCGAGCATGGGAGGAGAGACAGCATCTTTATCTCTTAACAGAAGTTTGTTGCATGTCCTTAGCAGATGTTGCCAATGATCGTCATGATATCCCAGAATCTTTAATTTGGGATTATTTAGTTGACTTATTGCAGGTAAATGAGAATTTTTATTTTGGTATTTTATCCCTTGTTTGTGACATGTTATTTCATTTTTCATAACAAACTACTAACCATAGAAATACCATATCAGTTTGTTATGATACCCAGATGCACTTGGGTCCCTTGTGCCACCTGAACCCTCAGTCAGCCTCCTACCAACCACCTCATTTTTCTTAAGAACCCTCAGACATCCAGCTACCAAACAATTCATATTTCCCACTCTGCCAACCACCTCATTTGTTCCTACAGCAGTACAAATCACCACCTTTAATGTAGGACTACCCTCAGCATGAACTGGATAACAAGCTAGTTAACTCTGTTGGTAGGAAGGTAAGTCTGGGTAGATACCTTCACTTGCCATCAATGAGCCATTTTTCTTCTGCCGCTGTCAAGTGAGGATGTCATGCTGTGTTCTTAGTTACATCTTTGAGGAATTTGTCTAGAGACCCCTGAGGATTTGTGGAGAGAGAGGGTGTCCTAAATCTGTCTAGTATACAAGAACACTCACCCTTCAGTGACAGCATTAATTTTTTTTAATGGTTTGTGTAATGTTTTACTTTGTGTCACATAATGAATTTGGTGTCCTTAAAAAGCTAGTGAGTAATGTCTTCATCGTTGTATGTTTAGAAATTTCCAGAAGTAAAAGACAAACAGTGATGTCATGAGTAAAAGTTAGCTGTAATGAGAAAATTGGTTTGTCCATTGTAAAAGTGTAAATTGTCATTCCTATGACATGAAATTCATTACTTTTTAACTATGATATCTCAAGTGCATTAGAAAAAATGTAAAATATACTTCAGTGCTGGTGAGCAGAATAATGGTTTATGGAAATTTCTTTTTAATTTTCTAAAAATTATAATAAATAACAGCAAGAAGCATTCATACTCGCCATACTCAGATGTCATTGTTATGATACAGATTGATGAAAAAATTTGTCATTTCAAAGTCATCAGAATCTGAGTGGTTGAAAACTGGGTGACTTATAATTGCCATCAGAATTTCAGAGTTAAGTTTACCATGTTCTGTATGATTTGTAAGGTGATCGACAGGTTCTTGATCACCCTGAATCTCTAGTTGACTGGTAGCTCCCAAGTGGCCACATGCTGAGTAGTATCCGGACCTGTTGGCTCTCTTATCCACAGTACCAAGAGAGATTCCCTATGTGCTAGCAGCACAGAGAGAGGTACCACCAGGCAGTGGAATGGCTGGCACTTCATGCCTGGAGACTATCCAAAATCTGTGAACAAGAGGTTTTGCTCGCCACACAGCAAAGGAGATTTCTTGATACTTGCAGAAATCCTCAGCAGCTGTGTACCAGGGGAAATGGGCCACCTTCTGTAGTTTGTTGTTGACGGGATATCTCTCTGGTCAGAGTTATTTTTCAGCCGGAAACAGATTTTCAATCCCCTCCCTTAAGGACTTTTTGAGGAATGATTGAAATGAGATGCTACTTTGTCCAGTTTGGTTGATGCAGTACTACCTTCAGAGAAGTTGGCATCTTGTGCGTGAGTGTTGACGCCTCTTCATTAGTACTGGCTTGACCAAGAACAATCTATTTTCTGGCTTCATGAGACGATCTAGTGGGCATATTCTTCATCTGACCGGTTAATGGGCGCATGGTCCAGGTGAGAGCTCATGAGGTCTTAATGAGCTTGGGTATGGTCCCACCAGACCATATTCACACATTGGACACATTTCTCCTTGGGTCCTGTGGTGGCTACTCAAGTTGTGTAATTCATCTGGCTCCCCTTAGGGGACACAGTATTGGTAAGTCAAGAGAATGCATGAGTTACTGGTCTCCTCCTTTTTCTCTCTTATCTTTCTCGTAGGGCGGAGAGGCAGGTAGCGAACCATCGCACGCAGAACTGGCTAGTCGCGCTGGTGTCTGTGAAAGGAATACCCTGTCTTTCTTCTATTTGTAGATTCTTAGATGAAAGTTCCCCGCTCTATCTAGACGAGGAGATAGAGGAATCGACAATGAAACAAACCTGTTTATTTTCATTTGCAGTTTTATTGTCTCCAACACAATTGGATTCATCCAAGCCTTTATGAAATAGTGAGGCAAACTAATTTTTCATGCCCAGAAGTTTAGCAGTTGCAACATCCCATATGTTCGGCAAGCTGGAGGTTCAGGATTCCTTTCTCTGTTCTACCAGACCAGGAAGGTATTCCCAGGTGGGAAAAAATACCATTTGTTTCAGAGATGTACTCAAACTCTGTCCTTCAGTGGGTAAATCTCATGTGTAAAGAAAGAGGCTTTGTATTTGTGTTGGAACAAACTGAAAATTTTTCAAATATTTTGTATTTTTCCTAGCATACAAACCTGAGTTCTTGACATTTACATCCCACCTCAACCACCCCCAAATTCTAGTACCTGGGCTGATAGACAGAATGTGAAGTGCAGATAAACAAGTGAGTGGGGCTTTTTCCAAAAGTTAAATTGCCATTCCAGCTTGCTTTTGCATGCTAAATCTTATCTAAGGAATACAGGTTTTTATGTTAGGAAAAATACAATGCTGAAAATATTTGCTATACTAGATTATGATGATTATTATTCAGAAGATGAACTCTGTTCTTATGGAACAATCCCACAGTGGTCATTGACTTAAAATTCAAGCTTCAAAAGAATTTGGTGTTAAATAAAAAGAAGTAAGAGGAAGTGAAGGAAAATACAGAAAGAAGAGATCTCGCTAATTAAAAAAGAAAAAATGACAGATTAAAAAATAGATGAATTGTATGATAGTAATACAGAGCATCTTTGCTTGAAATTTGGAAGTTCCAATTGCACCGCTGCGAGGTATATTTACTGCTTGTTTATGCTGATGTGCAGTAAATTTAATTACTCTTGGCAGGAAAAGGGGATCAGGGATTAATTGCGAATATGAAAGATCTCTGTTAAAATAAAACATTTGAAAAATTGACAAACAAGAGACCATCCTTTGATGGTCCAAATCATAGCTACTAATGTTGTTAGTAAATAGAAGCCTACCACTGTCTAAACAGGATAAATCTCTGGCAGAACCAGATATTCACACCTGAGTACAGTATTCTAGTAAAGGAAAGACATATAACCTAGAATGGGTTGCATTGATTTTATCTGATATATGTAGATATATGAGGCCTTATGTACAGTACATAACTTATGTTTGGCATTTGCTAACACTCATTAGATGTATCTCAAGAGTTAAACCTAGAATAATTTAAGCTTCAGACTCTTCCAGCAGAGCCTCCGTGGATGCTGTGGGATATCTGTAAGATCTGGTAATCAACAGTGTTTTCATTTTACTGGACTTCAGCCTCGCACCACGCCGACTACAACATTCACTAATCTGCTCCATGTTACAATTGAGACTAAAGGCAGCTTCATTTCTCCACCATCTCCAAGATTCTGAAGTTTATAGATAAATGTCTTGTGATATACTTCTTGTGAATGACTTGCTGATTCTAAAAGAAATTGTAATTCAGTTGAATAGATTCCATCCTTAAATATGAGTTTATCATATGTCATTAGTTGATAAAGGAATATAATTCACAGAGTTTATGTTCACTTCATTACAATTGGGCGTACTGGGTTGTATCACAGTAAAACAGTTTGAAAAATAATTCTTTAGGGTACACTGAGGGGACAGGCAAGGCAGTTCTTCAGACTGCTTTGGTGTTTTGTATCATTTTGACAATCAGATCTGCTGATCTGAGTGTTTTCTGCTGCGCAGCAATCAAGCAACTTACTCTCATGACTTTTACTCACCAGAGGAAGTTGACTTGCCAGAAATTGCATAGACTATGTTAACCTTTAGGATATGAATGCAGTGTAGATAGGTGTTTGATGAGCTTGCAATATAAATCTTGTTTCATGTTACAAAAAATTTCCTTTTCCAGGGTGTACAGCATTTACACAAGCATCAGTTGGTTCACATGGACATCAAACCTGAAAATATATTTTTTGGATTTGATGGGCTCTGTAAATTAGGAGACTTTGGGCTAGTTATCGATATGTCACAGGTAATGTGAAAGAATTTTACTGTATATTTTGAAGGCATATATTGAAGTACAGAAAACTTCTTTTATTAAATATATGTAATATAAATGCTGATTATCAGCCAGTTTGCTTGTATAATAGTGCATGAATATCATGAAGGGTTATAGAGGGGTTTTCAGCTGTAAGCTCTGATGGGGTTGAATTGTTTTGCTGTAAACGAGAATTGTTTTGCAATTTAATTCTTTATCCTTTTGTATTTTAGAATTTTCAGGTTTTATGCTTAAAAATACTCACCAGTATCAATTTACTGTATATTGATATTAATTGGGAATTCAGTCAGTAACCTGGAAGCTCCTATCAGGAATAACTAAGCATGTTTATACATTTTTTCATTGAAAAAATTAAGTTTCTCATACTGTTGGTTAATGTATGGTAGATGAATTCTGTTGTAGAAATACTGTGGTACACTTGTCTAGGTATTAAACCTATATAATAGTTAAATGCCTGGATCATTGTTCTAAAGTGATTTCAACTGTAGATTATATGGATTTTTAGATGAAAAAATTTTTTATTCCTTGTCATCAGCCAGTTTGTCTAGTCTAGTCTAGTAAATAATAGTTATGTTTGGGCAAAAAGGGAAGCCTGTAGAATACTGGACTTGTCACATTTTGAACTCTGTCCATTCTTGATTACTACAGTATTCCTAAATTTTTCATCAGTATGGGTAGACCCAACTTCACTACAGGCTGTATGTTGAAGTCAGCTGGGTTTACCAACATCACTTTCAAACATGTTTAGGGGTTGTTGGTTGTAGGGAGTGAACTGGAATAGAAAAGGGGTTGGAAATTTTTTAATTATCCATTATTGTAGAGTCGTTAGTTGTTTTAGCCTGAAAACTATGTGATACTCAAGTAAATTAAAAAATTTGCCAGGTTCACTGTGTCCTTTTTTGTCCTTCATTTAATACTGTTAAAGGACTGTCATGATGGGATTTGAAATTAGTTTTGAAATTGGTTTGATCTAGTTATTTGCCAGATTAGTGACTAAGCCTTTTTGCAAGTTGTTAATATGTAAGAAGTCTTACTACCCAGACATCATCAATATCTATTATTATATAAAAAAATGAAAATTGAAAAGATACCAGGGTGTTTATTTAGTTCAAAGGTTACAAACATCTTACATAAACCATATTGGTAGACAACTGACAAAGTGCTAGTCCCTGCTACAATATCTGCCCCAAGGTATTAGTAAATAAATCCTAAATATCTTAGTTCTAAAAACCATTTGGTTGATTAGACCATGCTCCTCCAGTTGTCCAGAGAAATCAACTCCAGTCCCAGTAATTATCCCTTGTCAGTAATCAAGGCAAAGGAAAAGGGCAGTTGGAGAGATTGGAAGGGAGGAATAAAGAGAGGGAAAATTCCTTAAACATGGTAATGCGGTAGTGATCAGAGTTTACAGTTTGAAGAATTTGGAATATGAAGTAGAGAATAATAATGGAAAATAGGGGAAGAAACACACTAGCCCTTATTTAAACCAAAAAGCATGTATGTTTCTAAGGCCAGATGAGACTGCTCCACAAAGGACAGAACATAAGACCTTGTTTGTTGGGATCAAGGGAAAATTTGGAGCATAAGCTTGTCTTAATTCAGAAAGGTACCAGGTTCTAGACAGAGTTGAAGCCTCCGATGGAAAAAGATATACATTGTATAGAGAGTAATTTTGCAGCTGCATCATTGTTTCAAACTGACAGGGTGATGGATCCCATCAATGATATCAGTTTGGGATTTTTTATATTGTCAGACTGGGGGAGGTTGTTTTTTATGTTAGTGTCCGTTAGGACTCCAAGAAGTTCTGCTTTGTCTTGGTAGGGGATGTGTTTCAGATCAAGGTAATGTATGTTATTTTGGACTGGCCACCACTCCACAGGCATTTACCAGGGTTCTAGCTCCAAGGGCAGTCTTGGCATACTAGAAAAGATAGGACTAGACATCTGGTTAGTGATGGTAGTCAGTCTTGGTTGTTGTCACTGTAAACTATGATGACCTTTTCATGCCCACAGGTTTTGTCAGGAAAGCCAGTTACCAAAAATATGTTAGAACGTTTCGGTGGTTTATGGCAGGGGTTCCATCTGTGGTGGCACGCAGTAAGCCAAAAATTGCTGTAACCTGGAGCATCATAATTATAATGGGAATAGCACTTACTGTGCTGAAAAATTGAGGTTAACAGCGCCAAGTCCAGACGATGTAACTGAACCTGACTTAACCTGTGGATTGCCTGTAGTTTCTTGTGTTTGACATGTAATTGTTTGTTAAAGACTCGTTATTGCTGATATTCTTCCCCAGATCTTTCTCATCATGAAGGATAAACCAGAGAATTGACATGGCATCTATCAGTTCGCAACACTTACATTTAATAGCTGTTTTAGGTTGTGTATGGAGTGATGGGATTTTAGTGAATAATTTTTTTTTTTTTTTTTTTTTTTTTTTTTTTTTTACTTGATAGTATCCCATCAATCACATGTGCCCTTACTTTCAGCAATTCTAACAGCATTTAATAGGAAAGCCTGTCACGTCCCGAGCATTTATAGGAAATCCTATCACCTCCCAGCATTTATTAGGAAATCCTGTCACTCCCCATTAAAAAACTTATCCCTTGGAAAGTGTTTTACAAACTCTTGGACATATGAATCCAACACATTTGGTAACAAGAAATATTATAATGGTTAAATCTGATTAGAAATAGAGTCTGAGGTTGAGCATTTTACCTTATCTCTAATAATTCTTTTACTCATTTTAGAGAGAGAGGGAAGAAATAGAAGGTGATCCGAAGTATCTGGCTCCAGAGATTCTAGATCTAGATTTTGGACCACCAGCTGACATTTTTAGTTTGGGCATGACCATTCTGGAATTGGCCACAGACCTTGATCTTCCAAAACATGGTGATGCTTGGCAAAAACTGAGACAGGGAGAAATGCCACCTGCTGCTGCATGTAAGTTGTTACTATTTTTGCACGTTTCGCTGTTACAATTTGTGAGTGTATTTGTGGCAAGTGTAGAAGTTAATAATTGATTGGTTAATGCTGTGTCCATAGAGATGTGAAAATTATTCAGTGCTTTTGTGTAATCATTTTGCCTTCATGAAACTTTGTATAGATAGATTTTTTATAAGTAATAATGTTAGTAATGTGTTAATGGATTTCAGATCTGGGTCATCCCTTTGGGTCAGGACAATTTCATATCCTTTCAGTTTTTCTAGATTCATTCTAGATGTACATTGTTTACTCTCATTTCGCTTTAGTTTTGATAATTTGTGCAGTGCTATTATTTCTCTATGAATATGAAATTAACCTTAATGTTATCTCGTGTATAACCATACTTTTAGTTCTTAATTTGTTAGCCCTTGTCTGGACTATAGTAGAGATCATTGTTTTCATTTTACCAAGTATATGTGCTTTGGTATCGTAAAGTAAATAACATGTGATCTCATTGTTGATGTCGTAGTTTCTCAGCACAGAAAATGCTCTAGGTCTATTATATTATTAATTACTTTGACAAGACAAATGAGAAAAAGAGGCCTGACTCCATTTTGTTTAGTCGGAAGCTGAGGGTGCAGGCTTCGAGGTCCTTGTGTTTTAACATTAAAGCAGTAGGCGTATAGTAGCCCCTCAGCTGCCATCTTCTAACCCCTCCCACTTCAAGAGACGTAGGTAAAATTGGTCCATTATGTACACAAAATTAAAATTGTTAAGGGAAAGTGAAGGATTTGTGTGATCTCTTCCTCTATCCCAAATCAGAGCGAGCTACTGCCCATTTACTCCCTCTCTTGACTGGATTACTGTTTGCCTACCCTTAGATATGTGGCTATCTCTATTTAAAAAAAAAATAATAATTATGGTTTACAAAATTATTGATACATTGCATGTGGTGTAAGTCAGCCTCCTAAATTCTGAGATGCAATTCAGTTTTAGGCCTTTATCACTGGATAAGTTGACTACCAAAATTAGAGCAAGAATCTGGTGTAAAATGCAGAAAAGCTAGTGTTCATTAATTATGTCAAAACATTGTAGTTTTTATTTGGTTTGGTAATTGTTTTACATGAACTTAAACTTAAATATAGATATCCTTATAAACATTTCTGTGTTAGCTTTTCCCCTTCATGTGGTTAGATGTGTAAAATTACTTCACCCATTTATTCTGTTGGTGCTCCCGCTGTCTGGATTACATCAGGTCTAGCTCTTCAGTCATCCCTTTCTCCAAATTCTCTTGCTTTTCTGACTAACTACTCATCATCCTTTGTCATCACGTCTAAACATTTCAGGCTATGAGATCCCAATCTCTTGATCCCGCATCTCTCCACCAGTTCCATGCTTGTAATAAAACCTTTCCATAATACTCAGGCCATGAATCATAAACTTCTAGTATAAGTATTATATTGTAAATGGAAAACTGGTCATTGAGTTGTAAGTACAATAATATAGGGAGATTTAAAGAATCTTAGTAGTCATGTTTAAATGTAAGCAAATTCTTTACCAGACAGAGTAAAAGACTAACTTTAAAACAGAATTCTCTGACCTCATTAATGGCACTAGTTTTATTATGCTTTAATACCCGAATTTTACCATTACTGTAGCCCCAAAATTTATCTTACTGTCATTGATTTCTAACAAAATCTATTAAAATTAAATATATTTTTCATGGTACAAGTTCTTATTGTAATTAAGCTTTTAACAGTGCTATTATATATTAAAAAAAAAAACTTTTAAATATTTTAATCTACAGAGAAAAATATTAATACTATTACAAATACCACAGGTAATCAAGAAAACAATTCCTGAACTCTTACTGGCATGTACAGATTTTATAATGAAAAAAATTTTCCAATATCTTTATGTGCTTTACAATATTTATCAGACATTCATGATACAAGAAAAAGTTTAGAAGTTAGAAACAGAAATAATAGGAAGTCTACAATTTGCACAGTGGCAAGCAATCATTATTATTAAATGATATGTAAGGTTACATTTAGAGAAGAAAAATTAGAATAGATTATAAGAATAGCTGAATCAAAAAGGAAAATATATCAGGGATTATGACCCTCCCACCTTTAAATGACCGAAATCTTTAGAGTTTGACACGAGACATTCAGTCTCTCATGCGGCACTTTCGTTAGGCTCAACAAAAACCTTCCCCATTAGATGCATCTGCTACACTTAGTAACTTCACATTTTAGTAAAGAGCATTGCAGTAAAAGTGGGGAAATGATGGGACCACAAGAGAAATTAGGTGCATGGTGTATGGCTCTTGTTTGTAGAAGTAGGTAAATATTACTGTCATTGTTAGTGTTAGTGTTATGGTACTGTAGTTGTAATGCCAGATAAATTACTGTCAGTCACAATGAACTCATAGTGGTTTTCTTGTCCTCTTTCAGGCTTGTCCAGCGAGCTGCAGTTTGTACTGAAGGGGCTGCTTAATCCCAACCCAAAGGAAAGGTTGACTGCAGAACAATCACTTGCCTTGCCTTGTATCAGTCGTTGTACTTTCTTCAAAAGATTTAGAGATTGTTGTAGGAAAATCAGTAATCTAGTTAATCTATAATATTATTTAGTTTAAAACTGTAATTAACTTTTCTTTACTGTACTTCACAAAGGAATGGGCAACACTTGTCCTTTCCTTTGAACAGGAAATATCTATGCTGGAAGAGGCTACCCATTAGTTCTGTGCCACTGTAGGCAAAGTTTCTGATTCCCATAGGAAACTCCACCTCAACTGTAACTTCTACCAGTATCCTTTCTCATGGTGTTCACATGGACATACCTGCTTTTTTTTTTCCTGGACAATTCATCTCCTTAAAGCCAAAGATATCACACATCTCCCCACATGCCGTGGCTTTTGTAATTTTATTGCTGTAGTCATTGCAGCATATGTCTCATATGATGGTCAGTCTTCATTTCAATAATAAATTTATCCACATCGATTGTAACAATGGTATAATAGTAACAAAAAGAGCAAAATTAATGACGTATGCTCACTTCAACTATTGGTATACGACTCGTTAGCCAGTGGTTCGTGTACGCTGGTCAGTGGCAGGGATTGGTGGCATTTCACCGTGGTTACTTGCAACAGACACTCATGTGCTTGACATAGGTTATAATGAATGGAAACCTTTGGGAAACCAAATCCCCACCACACACGGACTCCACTGAGTGACTCGTGTACTCATGGCCTAAGGATGGTAGAGATCTCCATATTGAGCTTGAAGGCTAACAAAGACTTCATGAGCCTGTCCCTGGACAGGAATAGAATTACGACCTGTGGCCAGCAATTCTTTGAAATAAAATTATGTACTGAACAACTGTCAATTGTGGATACATCAGAAGTGTAACAATATTCTTACACTTACAAAACTTTGCAAACATGACGGCATGCTCACAGCTAGCTAATAAAAAACAGTAGTCCCATGGAAAGATATCTTTTGCCTAGAGTTCTGCTATTATAAACAAGTCGTGGTGTATAGACAGGAGTTACAGTGGAGACAGGCGTCTTTGTTAATGATTGGATTCAACAAGGGTGGTAGTTTTTAATGGGACAGGAGCTCTATTGTGTATTTATAGACCTAGAGAAAGCTTATGATAGATTCCCAAGAGAATTGATGCTTTGGTGTTTAAGGAAAAGGAAAGTCCCAGAAAAGTTGGTTAGGCTGGTCGAGATGTTATATAAGAGAACAAGCACAAAAGTGATAACAGCTTTTGGGGAAACAGAAAACTTTGAAGTTAGTGTTGGATTACACCTGGGATCAGCATTAAGCCCATTTTTGTTTGTGCTGGTCATGGACATGTTTAATGAAGAGATCAGGAACAAAGATCTGTGGGAGTTGTACGGCCATGTGATCTGGTGATTACTGCTGAAAATGAGGAGGACTTACAGAGAAGGGTTGGAGAGTAGCAGGAGTCTTTAGAGAGGGGTGGCTTAAAGGTGAATGAATAAAACAGAGGTTTTGCTGAGCAGTAAGGAAGATACAGACAGAATGGTAATACAAGAAAGCGGCGGCTCGATTATAAGACAGACAGAAAAGTTTAAATAGGATCTACTTTAAGCCAAGAGGCAGGGTGAGGCTGAAGTTGACAGTAGGATAAAAGCTGCATGGGGGTAGAGAGGTAGCTGGAGTGGTATGTGGATGATCCAACAGCTAAAAGTCAAGATATATAACTCAGTGATAAGACCAGTGTTAATGTATAGAGCAAAAACATGGGCTCTTAAGAAGAAAAGAGGAAGTAAAGCTTCAGAAAACAGAGAAGAATCCTGGGATGGATTATGGGAATATTGCTGCTTGAGAGATTGGAAAATGATGAAATAAGAAGGGCAGGCTTAGTAAAGATTACAGAGGTGGATTAAGGAAGACGAGTCCATGACTGAGAATGGTATGTGCGGATGTGGTTTGAGGGGGTGGGATGTAACGGGCGGGGAGTGTGGTGAAGCAAGGGCTTGGGGGGGAACCTGTTCAGAGGAAGAAGAAACGAGAAGGCTGGAGAACAGTTAGATTGGGCGAGATATAGTGAAAGAAGATATGAAGAGAAAAGGTTTGATGGAGGATGATGACCTTGATAGAAAGCAGTGGAGAAGGCGGTTAATCATGCAACCGGACCCCATTAATGTGGGGATAAAGGGTGGGAATGAAGAAGAAGAGTATACTGTGGTCAGTTTTGGCCAAATTGGGCACAATGTTGGAGACTGACTAGCCTACAATTTAAATTCTGGAGTTTCATGCATATCAAAAATGTTTGATTTTGTTTATCCTTGACCAAACTTTAAAAGGCAACCTAAACGTTTGGCGAGGATGTGAAGTCAGAGTCAACATTTATCACTCTCACCTTCCAGCTCTCCATTCCAGGCTTAAAGTTTTCCTACTACTGGTGGAAACTGTGAACCAGCTGCTGTCTGGCTCTGTTGGATATTATTGGCCTTTCATAACTAGAGATGGTTTGAGACAACTGTAGCATGCTTGATAAGAAAAAACCCTCCAGATTAGATGAGCGGAATTGAAGAGTACCTGGTCTTTCTTCAGAGATTTCTTTAGCATTCAATTCTTTGATTCTGAGATAACACTGGTTCAGGCTGCATTGTTTGAGATTCAATTCCTGGCCACAGGTTAAACCTACAAGTGACGGAGTAATCCTTCTCTGCATGATTGCAGTATTATATTGCAATTATTGAAATGTGTGTAATTTTACAATAATAATTTTAATATACTACCCTGTACTTATGCATTATGGCACAAATTGTAGTTACTGTATAACAATACAATAATCTTTCATCATTTTCCCTTCTTTTTCCATTTTGTCAGCATCTACAATATAGTGATATGAGTATAAAAAATATTTTATTGTTTTTAAAATTATAACTTAGTACCCAATGGTGGACTTCTAAAATTGAAAATGACTCTGCAGTTGTTTATTTGTTGACAGGTAGCGCAATTTTGTTTTTCCTTTTGTTAGTATAGTGAATACTGTATATTCTTTTAATATTTTATTGTTCCACATACTGCATTTTAAAGGGGTATTTATGCATGGCCCATCATACATGGCCAAGAATGAGAACCCGTTGAAGGATAAGTGCCTATTCTTCTGCAGGAACTCAATTTTGAAATTTGGATAGTTTGCTTAGTGCATTTGTGGAGTCTTGTCATCTCCAAACAGTTCCATCATATTTGATTATTACTGTTTCCTTAGCATCTCTCTTAGCTGACTTATTTTTGCTTTGGAGCCTCCTTGGGTTTTATAGTATGCTGCCTCTGTCCACAAGGGTTTCTGCTAGATTTAGAAAGATGTGACTGCCAATTTTATGGAATTTTATGCATTTTGAATATTGTATATGCTAAAATATTGTGGCTAAGTGGATTTGAACTCTATGTTTAGTGGGGTACTGTGAATACATATTTTTTGTACATGAACTTCCCTGCCAGATATATACTTAGCTTACGTCTCTGACGTCAGCTAAGTATATATCTGCCAGTAAGTATGTACAAAACTCTATTGTATACTAACAATATCATATTTTATGATTTTCTTAAGATTTCTTGTAGACTTGGAGTAGATGCCATATTTGTTACCTTTTAAACTGAACTGTGTAATTCTTGTTTTGCTACATTTTTTAAATAATTAGATTCAACTTATTGTTACAGGTAATGAAGGCCAGATTAGTGATGATGCAGACTTGGTTGTACATTTCTGTAATGCTTATGTTCCTTACACGTCCCTTCTTAAGTGTCTGCCAGAGAACTAGCTCTGGTAGCTTGCCTGATAATTCAAAGATAACAGAGTCAGATTTTGCAAGTGGTTATTCAGATGGTAAGTACATTTGTAGCATAAATTTTTCTGTTAATAGTTAATTATGTAGTAGCTCACTTGTAGGTTCTGTGGTTACCTTGTTCCATTTTTGTAAAACATCAGTAAAGTTTGTAATTTCTGAATAAGTGAATTGCTGTACTAAAATTTTATTTTAATTCTGATGACATCACATAATCAATACATAAATGCTCTATTATATTACCATTAGTGGTAAGAAACTCTAAGCTTTTCAGTTATTGTGCTCATTAAACTTTTTTCAAGTAGTATCAAGGCTTGTAAATGAATTTGTGTGAAAATAAACAAAAAATGCCACAAAAGACACGTTTATATTAATATTATTTGAGATGAATCTTACCTACTGTTAAATTAGCTATATCTCCCCGCCAATTAGGTGAGTCGGCATTCAAAAAAAAAACAAAAAAAAAAAACAAAAAAAAAAAAAAAAAAAATTGAATGGCTGCCCGGATGACTGTCTAGTTTACCTGTTCTCCACCAGGTGTGTTTCGAATGTTTTAGCTCTTGTCAGAATTCTCCTTGCCGCCATTGCAGCTAGGCGATTGTTGATATTCTATGAAGTTTGGCTGTTTTAACACCTGTTTACATTATTGTAATTTCATTTTCCTAGGATATCTTCCACCGGAAGTAAAACCAATAGCATCAGGCTATGTAGGAATGTTTTGGTGTAACCAGGATGGTGAAATTGAAAGTTGATCAACATTCCTTTGTACTAGCAGGGGTACAGGGTGTGATTTTGGAACTACTAGATGTGAAGAATGTTCTGAAAAAATTTAGGCCTGAATATGTCAGATATAGACTAGGCATTTTAGTAGGCTAGTATTGACTTCCATTGTAGCTCCACCTTCTGCTCCCCATTCAGTTCAGGAAAAGCGTAACGAGAAGTTAGAACATCGACCTATTTTTAGTTCTAATACAGTGTGCGCTCATTTTCGTGTTCCCTGTTAGAAGTAAGGTGTTGGTGCCCTCGTCTGTACATAGCCTGAGCATAGGACTGCCCTGCGACAGTTGGAAACGTCTGCTGCCAGGGAACCGGGTTGGTTCTCGGGACGATGGGATTCTGTGCCCTCCAATACCTACTTCGCCCTTTTCATGGTCTGAATCTCGTTTAAAGCGTTCTCCAAAGGACCGTTAAAGAGTTCACATAAGGACCGTTTCGGTAAGCGTTAATGCTCGCTCTGTAGGCGCATTCTGACGTCTTCAACACCTAGTTTGAGGTGTTAGCATGCATAGACTTAATAATATATGATATAGGTGTAGACATTTTATTGAGATGATAATGTATCTAGCGAGTTTTACACGTTTAGATATGTCGACTCGGTCGACTGTTTATCTCTCATGTTTTGGCTATTCTAAATTCTTGTATGCTAGCATGTTCCCTTTTCTTCGTAGTGCTTGTTTTTGTTCTTTGCGTGCTTCCTCTTCGGCTATCGGTAAATCTCTTGTTACTGCCTCGATTAATGTTTCTCTTTCAAGTCTACACTCTGTAGTATGTAAAGTTCTCACCGAGTTAGATATTCTAGCTTCAGAGATTTCTAACTTAGTTTCATATAGGAATGCTTTCAAGTATGTACGATCGCTTTTGGATGAGGCAGGAGCCTTGTTGTAACTCCTCTTCCACCGCCTCTCACTTTTGGCGCCTCGTTCTCTCTCTCTCCCTCTGTCGACTCGTGCGGACTGCGGACCGGGGTTCCCAGACATACGATAATTATCGGTACTCGTACTGATAATTTGACCCTCTGTACGATAAATGATTATTAATCAAATTCAATAATTTGAAGAGATTTGGTACGATAATTTGGTCTGATACATCTGGAAAGTCGGAACCCTGCTGTGGACATTGTCGACTCGTGTGAACGCAGTTGACTCGTGCCGAGTGTGAACTTGGCCGAGTCCCGAGCAGCCTAAACTTTCTTGCTCTCATTGAGTCGTGGTGGATTCGTTACAGCACTTAGCTGCTGTCACCTCTTATTGACAAGTGTCGCCTTTTGTTGCCAAGGGTTGCAGAGAAAGAGCAATCCTTTAAGCTCTTTGTTTACCTCCAGTCGGCAACTGTCTCCTTCCGTCGCACCCGATGACGAAGAAGGGATTTGAATGGAATTGGGAGGAACTCGTTTGTGGGCCGGTCGGCATTTGTTGCCACACTACGCCTTGCTGAGGCCACATAGAGAATATATCTTAATTGTCTTAGCGTATTTTGGCGCGCACTAAATATTGGAGAAGAGAACCAATGCTTTCTCCAATTTGAGAGCATTTCGTAACTTTTCTCGTTCTCGGACACAATCTCCCTTTGTGTCTGCCTTGACTTGTCTTGTCTTTCAAAGTTGCGGAGAGCCGAAGGCTGCCTTTTGCTGTACAAGACTTATTGGTCCTTTAACCGTCTGTAATAGGAGGTTCACTTTCTTTCTCTTTCCTGTGGGGACATGAACTCGAGACTGACAGACATGCTGATGGATTTTCAGTCTAACTTGAGTTATCTTTTATTTACATTGTCTTGTCTCTGCGACTTCTTAGAGAGGTGGAGACGCCAACCCACCCGGGGGAGGGGGAGTTTTTAGCGAGGAAACTAGTAACTCATTTCTGATGCTGCAGGGTAATGTCCTCATGCTTATACTCACTCTGTTTGGAAGAAGTGAGAATGCTTTCGCTTCCTGTCTGATTATGCAGCTCGGGATTATCTATTGGTAGTCTTATTTTATACCTTTCGGGGATAAGTGCAGATTCAGGTTCTGGGATATGGACAGTTGCAACCTCCTAACATGCATGGAGAGAGTTGGGACCAGTATGTTATATGGTGGAAACGGTGAAAGCAAGTTGTGATTCTTTTTGTTTGTCCACTGGTTTATTCTCCCTCTTATAGCTTCCCTTGTCTTCAGCAGAGATCTCTCATAAGTCTTTTAGTAGGAGATTGTATATAGAGGGAATGATGGTCCAAGGGTAATTCTTTAGGAAGATGCCATAAGTAATTGGAGATATTCTTTAATATTTGGAGACTGAATAACAGTAATGTCTGCCCATATACTTGTTGGTTTTCTAGCTGTGTTTTTAGTGCTTACAAAGAATGGTCAGACTTGTGGTACACATACAGAATGTATTCATTCCACTTACCATACTTCCAGTCATTCAAGTTCCTTCAATAGGTTTTTACTAGAAGGTATTGCTGTTCTGTGCACTTTGTTTGGGTTAGTGTGCAGCCCTATATAAGTTATGTGTAGGGAAACTTTTTTTTGCCCATTGGTAGATGGTGTCGACTTTAGGAGCAAGACACATCTACTGAATCAGTTTTTTCAGTTAGCCCACTCTGTCAACAGTATTCCAAAGGCCAAGGACCTGTTGCTTCTTCTGGCCCAATTTCTATGCACTACATTGTTAATTCTTTATATCCCCATTCTTATCTAGTGATGTGGGGATGATATTTAATTATGCATGCTTGTCGGTCAAGATGAATAGGCATGTGCTGCTTGAAGATTTTAAACCAGAAAGAAACTTCCTATATGGTAAGGGCTTTTCCTCATTAGGAAACATGGCCTTCCGTATTTTCAGATAATCATGCTCAATTAATATACCTAAATTTGTAACTATTTGTATTTTTCATAACTAACAAACCTGAGGTCTTAACATTAGGATTTACTAGTGCCAAGCTGGAAACCGGTAGAATTAAAATTACACTTGTGAGATCCAGGGACTATTGGCCATCTATACCAGGTCACGGGCATGTATACCCAGAATGTCCACGGCTACCTGTGTGACCCACCAGTTATATTTCTAACCCAGTTTAGACTGCTGAGGGGTGGTTCGAGGTGGGCCTTTACCTGTTAAGACCTCAGGTTTTGTTAGTTATGAAAAATAACAATTAGTTACAAATTTGGTATTTGTTCATATACGGAACAAACCTTCGGTCTTAACATTAGGATAGACTTATGGAGGGAGGTAAGTCTCTACAACTGACTGGGAGTTTGCCACCTTATCCATTTTCGAATATATAGGGAGGAAATTCTAAGAGAATGGACAATGAACCTAGAACCAAAGATATAAGCGGATCTATTGGTTTTCCCCCACTGGGTGTAGATACCATTCTATTGTTTACTCTTGTCCCTTGCAACTGGATCCACCTTCACCCCTCTTTTCCCTATTATCCAGAGGGGTGTGTTGCTACTGAAAAGTATATCATAACCTAAGATAGCTTCACAGTATGGCTGACCACCTCACCTGCATCTAGTCCGTTCCAGCACATGACGGTACTCTCCTTCATATTGCCCGAAGTTAAAGGGAGTGAAGAAAGTAGTAAAGAAAAAAGACCAGTCATCCCATTCATTCTACTTTCATACCTTCATCTTAGGCTAGATGCAAACTGACCCGAGGGGGCACTGGATGAGCTATCACCTTGTTGGGCCGCCACCACTGGACCCAAGGAAAAAGTGTCCAAGGATCTATGGGCAATGTCTTTCAAATAAAATGAGGTGAAAGTTGTTTGGCGTTTCCACACACCAGCTTTCAGAATTCTATCCACAGACATGTTCTTCTTAAATGCCAGAGAAGCAGTCAAGCCCCTGATGTCATGAGCTCTAGCTCCCACCTGGCTATCTGACCCTCTGTCTTCTGCGCCATATAAGCATCTTTGATCATCTCCCCCTTAGCCAAAACGATATTGTATTCCTGGACACTTCCTTCTTGTTCCGTCCTGTACTTACGAACAACCTCCGGCACCGCCGGCCTGAGATGCTTGTTTCTCCTTAAGTACTCCCTTAGTGCCCTGACGGGGCACAGGAGTCATCTCATCTTTGTCATTGTCTACAAAGTCTGCCAAGGAAGGTATGGTAAAGGAGTCGAATCTGCCGTCTACTATTGTTTGGGTTTTGGGTCTTGGCCACGAATTCTGGGACAAACTCAAATACCATTGACCTCCAACCTCTCGAGTGCTTTATGAGATATGACAGGCCATGTAGCTCCCCCACCCTTTTGGTTGAAGCCAGGGCCAATAAGAAGACTGTCTTCAGGATCAGGCTCCTATCCTTGGACTGCCTTAGTGGTTCGTAGGGGGGTTTTGTCAGACTACTCAGTACCTTGGTCAGATCCCAATCTGGGGCTTTTAGCTCCTTTGGTGGGCATGACTGTTCAAAGCTCCTCATCAGCATGGCCAACTCCCATGAAGACGAAATGTCCACTCCTTTCATTCGTAAGACTGAGGCTAGAGCCGCCCTGTACCCCTTCACTGCGCATACAGACATATGCTTTTCTGTTCTGAGATATATCAGAAAGTCTGCTACTGCTGAATAGTGGTACCGAGTAGAGATAAGTTCCTCTACGACACCAATCACAGTATGCTGACCACTTTCCTTGGTATACTGTCGCAGATGATTTTCTGATATTTCCTGCCATCTGAATTGCTGCTTTCTGCGAAAACCCTCTCGCTCGGAGGAGATACTTGACAGTCTCCACCCGTGAAGCGATAGGGACTTCACCGACTGGTGGTACCTCTCCATGTGCGGCTGACACAGTAGGTTGCTCCATGGGGGTAACTCTCTCGGCACATCTACTAGGAGTTCCAGTAGGTCTGGAAACGCCACTCTGCTTTCGGCCATAACGGGGCTACCAGGGTCATCTTGAGGTTCTGAGACCGCATTACCCTGTTCAGACCTGACGGATTAGACAAAATGGAGGAAATGCGTACACGTCCAGATTGTCCCAGGGGTGTTGTAGCGCATCTTCTGCTACTGCCTCTGCGTCTGGGACTACTGAACAATACACTTCCAACTTTTGTTGTACCTGGTTGCGAATATGGTCTATGATCGGTCCTTGCCACAACATGAGCATCCTGTCCACTACCTGTTGGTGCAGGACCACTCCGTTCCCAGAATCTGATCCCTGCGGCTCAACTTGTCGGCCACTATGTTTCTTTTTCCCGGAATATATCTGGCCCTGATTGTCTACCAGGTTCTCTATAGCCCACTGGTGAAGTTGAACTGTCATCACATGTAACTGCCGAGAAACTAGGCCTCCTTGCTTGTTTATATAAGCTACTACTGTGGTGTTGTCTGACATCAATACCACTGAGTGTCCCTTTACTCTCTCCCTGAATTCCTGTAGAGCTAGAAACGCTGCTTTTAACTCCAGCACGTTTATATGGAGTTCTCTGTACTTGCAACTCCATTTTTGCTGACACCATCAACTCCTCCATATGGGCTCCCCACCGCCTTCTAGTGACGCATCCCGAGAACAGCAAGAGTTCTGGAGAGGATTGTTGAAAGGGGACACCCACTGTCAGATTGTCGTCGTTCACCCACCACAGCAAGTCTTTCCTCACTTCTGCCGACAAGGGAATTTGCTCGTATGGGTGATCTACTATTGGTGACCAAAACTCCTTCATCCTCCATTGTAGGGACCGAAGGTGTAGCTTTCCTTGTGGTACTAGCTTCTCCAGGGAGGTTAGGATTTCCCAGCACCACCTGCCACTGTCTTGTTGGCTGTGTCTGTTTTCCCAGAAAGGCATTCACCACCTGTTTGCATTTCTCTATTCTTTGGTCTGTCGGGAATACTTTGGCTGTTTTGTCTATAACCATTCCCAGATACTCCAAACGTTGACTTGGATCCAACTGCGACTTTTCCTGATTTACCACAATACCTAGGCTGGGACAAAGCTGCAGGAGGGTCGCCCTGTCCTTGAGCAATTTCTCCCTGGACTTTGCTATCACAGCCAATCGTCCAGATATCTTATTAGCCTGATCCCCTGAGCATGCGCCCACGTCGACACGAGAGTGAACACTCTGAAAAACTTGAGGAGACGTTGTCAATCCGAAGCACAGGACCTTGAATTCGAAAGCTTTCCCTGCAAGACTGAAGCGGAGAAATTTCCTTGAAGACTGATGGACTGGTATCTGAAAGTATGCGTCCTTTAGATCGACTGTCAGCATAAAGTCTCCGATCCTGACTGCTTGTAGAACCGTTTTTGGAGTTTATATCTTGAAACTGGTTTTCCTTATAAACAGATTCAGCGTTGACAGGTCTATTACTGTCCTCCACTCCCCGTTGGCTTTGGGTACCAGGAAAATCCTGCTGTAGAAAGCTTTTGACGGACAGCATACTTGTTGCACAGCTCCTTTTTCCATCATCTTCTTCACTTCGTCCTGAAGAATAATGGCCTTCTGAGATTTGTGGGCATAAGCGACGTGGGGTAATGGCTGATCTGTCAGGGGCGGGGTTACCTCGAACGGATCAAATACCCGATCCTGAGAACATCCACCACCCATCTGCTCTGCCCCTAGTTCCTGCCACACCTTCCAGTGATTTGCCAGGCAACCCCCCACTGGTGTGGCCGAGTGATGAGAGGCGCCCATCCTATCTTCTTGAGCCTCTCCCTCTTCCCCTATTGCCCCTTCCTCTGTTTGTTTTCTATTTGTGAAAGGGCCGATGAGTTAGCCTCTTTGGGGAAGAGGGTCTTGTGACTATTAGGGATGTTATGTCTCACTGTCTTCTTTCGAGACATTTGCTGCTGTCTTCCCTCCAAAGGAGTAGCTTGACTGTTAGACGTTTTCCTAACTGCCTGTTGCACCAACCTATCGTTAGTGTCCATCCTTCTTCTATCTATCACCTCTTCCAGTATGACCTCATTGGCAACAGCAGTTGCGACTCCAAGATATCCCCATTCCTCATTGCTAACAGGGAATCCAAATCCACATTGCGGCTTAGTCTAGCCAACGCTGCATCTCTCCGCTCATTAGCAGGATATTTGCCCAACATTGGCACTTAACGTTTGTCAGGTACGCAATCGCCTTGGAACCTGACTGTAGTAATCTAATGAACAATGGTTCATCCACTACTTTTTCTTGTAACTTCCGAGGATGCAATCTTCGCCACTGCTGTTGACCAAAGGTCTAACCAAGAAGCAGCCTGAAAGACAGAAGAAGCTGTTGCTTCTAACGTAGCAGCCTCTTGGTACGTCATCGAAGGGCACTCCATTTTAACCTGATCCAAGGTTAATCCAGGCCTTAATCTTACAACATTAGGATTCACTTGTCTAGACAGCAAAGGGACCTTCGGTGTCGTATAATATTTCCTTTGCTTTATCATTGGAGGGAAATAAATTTAAATGATCTATTATATCTTAAGGAATTATCCCTTCCTGCAATCTTTTGTTTACGTGTTGCAAGACCGACTCCGCATGACTCGAACAAGGCATTCATACGGACACCTTGGTATCCCTTTTTAATCCAAATGCCATGTCAATTCCAGGCGGAAGCATACTGGCCGGTGTTTCTGTCTTCTCCGCCGAAAGGTTATTGAATTGAACGAATCAAATTAATCACCTCTGCATACGAGGCCAGAAACTCTTGGGTTTTCCTCCTTCCTCCGTCTCTTAATGTACCATTCTCCGTCACAAGGGATGTTGTCTCGCCCCTATCTTCTGACAGACGGCCGGAATTCCACGGCCGCCTGCCCCTACGCCGCGGTCTCTTTGATCTTTGCTGGCCGCTGTTGGCTCGATCCCGGATAGTCAAGCAGGGGGGGAACGAAAGTGCCTCACTCTTTCTCTGCTCACAGATCTAGAGCGAGAATCTCGTCTAGATCTCCAAGATGAAGGCTCCCTTAAGACAGATATAACTTCGTCTCTATTAGTATTGGCATTGTTTATGAGCGTCGGAGAACTCGGCCTCGACCTTTCATCCAGACGGACACTGCTTCCACGAACGTATCCGCCGAGGTTGCCAACTCCCTATTTTTCGTACTTTTAATAGGAGCCTTATCGTCCTTTGTACGTATTTTGAACGGCCTTTTACGGGCGAAACTGGACCTGCATTCTATCCTCTGCTGCACCTTTCGCCGCCAACGTCGATTTTACCAGCGGTAATCGTAGTTTTTTGCGATCCGAACTGGCAACTCCGCATCGGCCGCTAGTCCGTCAGCCGTCGCCTCTCTCGCTTGTTCGGATTCTTGCGAACGGCTTCGTCTGCTAACCTTGTGCTTAATAGCCACTGACTTCCCGACCTTCCTGCTGACTTGGATATGACAGTCTTGGTCCGAAGATGAGGAAGAAATGATTCTTCTTCTCTTAGCCCGAGGATCCGCCAGGAACTCCCGAATCCTCCTCCAACGCTTGACTGGAGCTCGCCGTGACGTTATTGGACTTAGCGATGACGCCAAACTAGAGGAAGAAGACGAAGAAGGCGAATCACACTTTCTTTTTGTCTCTCTTATTCATTCTCTTCTCTATATCCTGTAATTTCTGCATTACAGTTTGCATTGACGGGTCAGAAGGCGTATTAGCGTCTGGGAGCAGCGAAATAGGCCGAGAAGCAGTCTGTGACGTCATCACGCCCCCCCCCCCCCTGCCATATCGGTGTGTGACATATGTTGTGAACGTCATCCCTCTCGTAGGGAGAGACTGAGAGGTTTCTGCTGGCAACCGCACGTTTGCTGCCAAATTAGCTCCCACGTTCTGCATCGCTGTAAACACTGAGTTTGATGGCGTAGCCCGCGGCATTAATTCCCATAAATTGCAAGCCCGGGGGATGATGAACATTCAGCGATGCTTGGAACCCAAGTGACGCCATATAATGCGCAAGCAGACCATCCAAGGTTTGGTACGCCTGGTAGGCTTAGCGCTGACCACATACCATCCAACCTATGCGCTTGAGGAGCAGGAGCCTTGAACAAAGATGGCGGATCTCCCCCTCTACTTGCTGGGAACAAAGGAGAGTGCATATTATTTATAAAATTACCCAAGGCCCCTCCTGACCGTTTCCGATAACTGAACCGCTAGGAAAAACCGGAAGGGTATTGCAGACAAATCAAAAGCAGGTGGAGAAACATATGGAGCAGCCTGGTTTATTACCGATGCAAAAGAAGCCGGTAAGGTTGGTCATCCAAAGATGGCGTCACCACCTTCCTTTTATATTGGCTTTTCTCATAGAACTTCTTCCACTGTTCCACCGACCAACCGCGACAAACAGAACATGGATTAGTAATCGTACATACATTTTCCCTGCACCTACTACACGTTGGATGAGGATCCGTCGACACCGAAGTTAGGAACCTAGAACATGGAAAGCCACTGATTTCCTGGGCATTTCCTTTGTCCTCTTCGAAACGGTAGACGATCCCGATGTTGAGGCAAAATTCTCCATCATACCACTTATACACTCTTCCCTCACACTGAGCACACTCGGAGAAAGAAAAGGTAATAAGAAATGAAAAATGAAATGGATAAAGAACGGGCAAACTGAAAAACCGGCTTTAAATCAGATAGACAGTAACACGTCTTATCTTAAAGGCGGTAGGAAAATAACTGGTGGGTCACAGGTAGCCGTGGGCATTCTGGGTATACATGCCCCGTGACCTGGTATAGATGCCAATAGTCCCTGGATCTCACAAGTGTAATTTTAATTCTACCGGTTTCCAGCTTGGTGCTAGTAAATCCTAATGTTAAAGACCGAAGGTTTGTTCTGTATACGAACAAATACGGTTTCAGCGTAAGAATTACGACTTACAAATAACTTTCATGAAATTTGTAAGTAATCCAGAACCAACTTTGGCTCCAGGACTGTAGGAGGGACACTTTAACCAGGAATCGTCCATTTGGTTCTTAAACCTAAGTCCAAGTTTTGGTCTTTTTCCTTTTGGCATGCATCATAGAATGGTCAACTACACCTGGTAAAACTTTAGATGTCAGGGCAGTTGAAAGATAGGATGCTTAGCAGGTTTATTCCCGGTCAGAAACAAAGTCTGTGGGAAGTTTGCTGCTTTGAGTGAAATGAAACAACATCTTGGTTTGATCATCCATTCTGTGGAAGTGACAGTTTTTTAGCATTTGGGGATTCAGGAAGAACAACTGCCTACAAGGGCCCTGACATCCGTAAGTTTAGCACTTTGTGTGGATTTAAGGAACACTCGTTTAGCTTCCTAGCATGTAGATGAACAGGGACAGCCGAATGATTAATACTACTTTGTTGGCCCTCAGGCTTGAGCAGTGGATGTTTCCCTAAATTTTGCCTAATTCAGACTCATAGGCCTACCCCTTGTATCTACTCTGAATTCTATTGAGCAATTTCATGTTCAAGAATTGCTTAGTCCTCCTGTTGAGCCCATGTAGCCTCAGGGCAATACTTTTCAGAGTTTCCAATGCTCTTGGTAGATGTCTCATTCTTCCTTTGAGAAGAAATCAACGCAGTCATCCGGGCAGCCACTCTAGTTGTTTTTTTTCTTTTTTCTTTTTGAAGGCCGACTCGCCTAATGGGCAGGGAGATATAGCTAATTTAACAGTAGTTAATTATCCAAATAATAAATTCTACTATGAAAATTTATATTATATCTCAACTTTGCCTTAACTTTAGATTTTCACCTTAAGTTGGAGACAGATTGCTTATATTTTTAGGTGTCATAAAATTAGATAGACGTATGCCGAAATCATCGAAACTCGGGGACTGCATATACAGAGTATTTTTTTTTTTTTTTTTTTTTTTTTTTTTTTGATTTTTTTTTTTTTTTTTTTTTTTTTTTTTTTTTTTTTTTTTTTTTAAGCGTGCTTTTAAGTTTTATCATAAAAGATATTTTTATACTAACTAATAAGTACATTTTTTAGTCAGGTACTATAAAGTTGAGGGTGTTATGTCACAGTGTACTATATGTAATGGCTCTACTAATGTTATTTCATGACTTGATCATTTTTATCAAAGCATATGGAAATGTGGTTGTGAAATGTTTAGTATAAGTAAATTTTAACATTGTTTCTTTCAGTATTTGGAGCCATTGATATTGCGACACCTGTTAAATATAGTAATCAGTCATAAACTAGATAATAGAACCATCACTATACATCTCTCTTACAAGGGATGTGTTTGCTCAGTTGTTAATGTGGTGTTGGATATATCAAACAGCTTCTAACTGTTTTATGTGCAGAGATTTTCTCATGGGGGTGTCTTTGCTCATGATCTTCTTGTGGCCAATTTAGTCTGTATGCTGCAGTATACTGTAGATTCTTTTTGGTCGTGGTGACAAATATCCTTACTCCCCAAATGAAATGTGGCATTACCGGTAAGCTTGGTCAAGTTTCAGGATTTCATTCCTTACTGTGAAAAGTTTTAAGTTCCCACCGTCAGGGTTATGTATCTCCATTTGGCCCTTTCAAAAAAGTTAATACAGACTTCCTTCCTTTGTAAGTAGTAACTGAGCATAAGTTTGTCTCTTGATAAGTACAAAAAATTAAGAATTTTAGTTACTGTAGAAAATAAGACTGTAGAAAATAAGTCTTGTGTATTCATGGATGGACCGTTCATTTTAAATGTCACCTCTTCAACACAAAATAACAGAGGTTGACATATGTATTGCTGGGTCCACATATGCAGTGGGAATATTAATTGTGGAGAATTACAAGAACTTTTCATTCAGGTTGTACCTACTCAACTAACTAGTCATGTCATAATTCATTATTATAATAGTTAATTTAAATTTAAAGGATTAAAAATGTATTAAATTCAATTTGGTTTTTTGTCATTTAAAACTTTTCCAGGCAATGTTTATGATCATTCTAGTCAGACTACTACTTTTTTGCAACTTTTGAATGCTCCAGTGGTGTTGCCAGTACTTCAGCCAGGTTTTTAGCTTAATTACCCTTCTGCCTTGTTTTAGGGATTTTTTCATTGATGGTAGGGGTAGTTGTATGGCAAGGCAGTGATTAGCGAGCGTATTGCTTTTCTAGGTTCTGGCTCACAAAATACCATGGCATCTTTCTAAACTAAAGGTTCCATTTTGCTCACAGTTATTTTGAAAACCATGGAATACACTTTTTGTTTCAGAAAATTGCATAAAATAAATTAGAATTTAAAGGTACTTGGTTTATATTTTACATGAGGGTAGAAAAAAATTATTTCCTTTCTTTCAGATGAGGGCTTAGATGATCACAGCCTTGCTCATCCCTTGAGTGACATATCTACTTCAAGCAGTGAAGTAAATCACTATCATGGGCACCCTTTTGGAAATTCTACCCCAATTGGCCACCATTTCAAACTGCGCAATGAAGCCATCAGAACATCTCCCATAATTAGAAATAGGTATGTTATTAGATGGCATTAATTGGCATGAAATAATTGCTCCAGTTATGATGTTTCTTACATGATGCTGTTTTCAGTTGCTATGCTGTCATATCAGTTACTATTATCACAGCTCTAACTGTATAGAAGCAATGTTAATGAATGGTATTTTACATATTGCAGCTTTAATTCAAGTCCAAGAGTGGCTGACACACCGTCATTTCTTAGGCGACGAGGATTTCATCAAACTGAAAAGCACTTTGATTTAAAAAATGACAGTGGAAGTATTGCCTCGTCATTCAGTGATTCTCCCAGTCCTAAAAGGGAGGCAGTCGTTGATGAGGATCCTTTCCCACCCATGAATTTAACTTCAAGAAACTTGATAGATTTGTTCAATGCAGCAGAATCTGATGAAGACTGAATAGCTTGCATAGTGATCTCTCATATGCTAGTTAGTGAAATAGTTTACAAAGTAGTTAAACAAAAGTCTAGACCAATTTTGGAGCACAATGTGTGTAAAGTCTTGTACATGTAATAGTTTTGAATATGCAGCGTGTAGTTGCCATGAACTTTGGCTTGTTAATATTTCTTACATGAAAGTCATGGGTATTAAAGTTATGAAAAATGTTTGTTTTACATTTGTTGTACAAAACATTTTCATCATACATTTTAAGTAGAGTATTTTATACTAAATTGGCTAACAATGGAAGTAATTTTTTGTTTATAAATCAGTTGCAGTGCATTTAGTGGCTGAAATTCTTAATGATTATATTGGTATTGATATACAATACATTGTACTTTTCTACCTAAGTTTACTTTGATTGGTATTAATATACAATCCAGTGTACTTTTCTACCTAAGTTTACCAAAAAAATGCCATGTTCCTCAGTACGTGTCTTGATAATTGATTATTTTGTGTATAATTAGTGTTTAACTGTATATAGCAGCACAATACATAAGTTACTTGTCATTCATTCTTGAGATTTTTACATTCATCATTATATAAAATGAGCTTTTCAGCTTTGCATGATTTATATCTGAAATGAAACTGCAAAGCAAATTTCTCTCTCTCTCTCTCTCCGATCTGTTAATAATAGTAAAAGTTATTATACAATTAGAATATTTTTGACAGTTTAACTAGATGCCAAACTTTAGCATCACAACTCAAAGGGTAAGCACTTTTAAAGAGAAATTGCAATTTTTTTTTTCCACTTCCATTATAATATGGGTGAAGCTACTTCTGGAACTAATGCTTTAGTACTTGGGTAACAGTAAAAATTTGTGCAATACATGAAAGCAATACACAAGGAATTGTCAAGTCATAAGTAATTTTTAAAATATTAGTTTGCTACAAGAAAACTTCAATTGCAGGACATGTGCCCCCCCCCCCCCCCCCCCCCCCCCCCCCCCTTTTTTTTTTTTTTTTTTAAGATAAAATATACTGGTGATTTTCTGTTTTCAGTATGTGGCTATATATTTATACAGTACCTCATCAACTTCCATGTAAAATGGTGGGTTTGCAATGAAAATTAAAAATTACTTTGGTTTGAACATTTTATGACATGCAGAAATATTTAGTCTTTTTCTTTGGTCAAAACTACTACAAGAAGATGACTGTGATTGTACAGGAATATATTTGACTGTGATTTGTATTGGCTATATCTATGGTGGTAATTAATTTATTCTTGTCAGTTAAATAGATAGTTTTAGGATTCTTTGACCAAGTGTTAGGTAACCTAGTTTCTCTGCAGTAAATGCTTTTCCAAGGTTAAACACGTAACCATAGATTTGCAGCTTTTAGGGATGCAGTAAGTACTACATTTTAAGTTAACAGAATTTTTATAGAGTAGCATCAAAATTACTGTACATGGAAGTAACAATCTAATTAAATCAGGAGCTGAATAAATGGCTCTGTTTTATGTACAGGAGCTGATAACTTTTTTTTTTTTCTTCTTTTTTTAAAGTGTAAGGAATACCGTATCTTTCCTTTTTCATTCCTCTTTTCCTAGGAAAGTGTAAAACCATGGGTTTGGTTAGATTAATAATAATAAATTGGGAATAGGACCCTAATAGTAATTACGTAGTCAATGTGCTCAGTGTATTTAAACAAAAGTTAATTTTTTAAATACTTACTGGAAATCTATTTTTGTAACCATTTAAATTTGTTAGTGGTACATGGTGTCAAAAAAATCTTCACGGTTTAGCCATATGTTAAGACTGGCTCATTTGTTAAAATTTTATTTTCACACTGTTGTATTGTTGTGAAGCCTTTGCTTATCAAGTACCCATTTCCACTATAAAAATTTTATTTAGTCAGTAATTATAAGATGTAAATTGCCTCTGATTTTGAAGATAAGTAAAAATTACTGTATTTTTGTATATACCTCAGTGATGTAAAATAGTACTCTACAGCTTGTAAAGATTTGTAATTTGAATATAGTTTTGAATATCTTTGTAATTTATGTTTTTATCTTTAGTTTTTCCCAATGTAATTTAGAGAATAGCTACTTTCATATCAAACTTGAAGCTAGTGGCATTGATGTTAAGACAAATGCAGTTGACTAGGTATTAGTTTGATCATGAAGAATGAAATAAAGTGTGGAGGCCCCTCTCAGGTCAACTTGTTCAACATGAAGTAAAATTTATGGCCAAGTTGATTTATATGTCCTCAGAGAGGATAATAAATCTACAATACTCATACTATTAAATTGGTATTATATTTACTAAACACATTTAGGGCATTATATATATCAAGTTTCATTGGACTTTCATTTATGAAAAAATGAAAAAAAAAAAAAATAATAATTTTCCTTTAATAAACCAGAGGAATCTTACTCCTAGGAGTATCTTTCAGCATCAGCTGGTAATGGTTTATAACTTTGTCAAAGTGGTTAACAGGTGGAGATGAGGTTTAGTGGGGGAGTATCCCTCATTTACTGACCGTTGTCTTCACTTTTCCTATGGCCACAGGGATTGAGTGGGGTGGGATGAAGTGTGAAAGGCTCTGGTTTGTGTACTCATGAAAAATACAAATTGGTATTCAAAATTTATTTGTTCCTATGGGAACACAAACCACTTTTTATACAGGAGACTTGCTTCTTTGGTAGGTCAAATGACTGGAGAAACACCAAAGAATTGTCATGATCCCAGTTGCCTACCAAGCAGTGGGAAATCAAGACTCCTGCAACTTCCTACTGGTCTGGAGAAATGGTTATTCTGATTAGTAAGGCCCTGGGCTTGAGTGCTTCTTTTACAGCTAGAAGAGGTTATTCAAATAAGGAACTAAGTACTTGGAGAACATGACGTTTGGTCCTGGTACATCCCAGAAGTGGGTGCCTACCTAGTCTCCCTTCCTTGTATTAAGAGATGAAGGAAATGCCTCCCAGTTATCAATTGGGAGAGAAAGCCCAGAGTGCCATCACTTGTATCCTGCCTGACTCCAGCGTGTACTTTAGGCCAGATGCTGCTATCAAAAAGGAAATAAGGATGGAATGGACTCTAGCCACCTCCAGGCACATGTACATCGAACCAGGGAACCGCACAACTTGTTGGACAGCCATCACAGGTCCTGAAGAAAGCATTTGGGACTTGCAAGCAACATCCTTCAGGTAGAGTGAGGAATAGGGATAATCAATCACCAACTCTTATAACCTTGATATCCAAAACGTTGAACAAAACAGTGAAGCACGGACTATTGCCCTTGCCCTTGAGATCCCTCCCACAGGAAGGGAACTAACCTCAGAGGGTAGGTGGTGGTGATGGTCTGAGAAGCCAGATAAAAAGACTACTCTTTCCAGACTAATCAGCACTTAATATTAGCGCCTCAGTGGCGTGGTTGGTATGGTGTTGGTGTTCCACCTCGGTGGTCGCGGGTTCCATTCTCGGCCATTCCATTGAGGAGTGAGAGATGTGTATTTCTGGTGATAGAAGTTCACTCTTGACGTGGTTGGGAAGTCGCGTAAAGCCGTTGGTCCCGTTGCTGAATAACTACTGGTTCCATGCAACGTAAAAGCACCATACAAACAAACTAATATAAGAATACACTCCAACTCTGGGAGTAGACAACTATAAAGTACTGAAAGCACAAGCCAAAAAAACCATATCTTATTTGGATCTCCACTTTACACTTAGAGGGAAGAAATGAGGAAATTCCTAATCTTGGAATAATGGAATGAGAGCCACCCTTGCCAATAAAAAAACTGAATGCAATACTACAAGCCAAAAAACTTCCTCAAATATTCAAGAAGTTCTTAGGCTTAGAGCACTTTGAACTAGTCACGTAGGACCAAGTTACGAGAGAGAAACTGTACTGCACTTAAAAGTATATTGAGAAATCCACTTAAGAGAAGTCAACCCCACAAAGATGAAAAGGCTGTCAAGACACTGAAAGGGACCTGGCTTGGCTAAAGTACTCCAAAAACTTCAAAGATGCCCTATTAATTTCGTTACCCTGCAAGAAAATCAATTCTCAGGAGCTGCTGGAAATTGCAGAGTAAAGATGTAGGACTTACCATTCATTAGCAAAGGTAAATGAAAGGCAGACAAGGAACAGTGGGTTGCTCTCACAGTACTTTGACCAGAGACCCTGCAGATCGGGAAACCCCTCAACAAGAGTACAATAAGGAACTGCCGATACCTAGCAAAGAAGGAATGATCACTGCTCTGAGAAATGAAGATGAACGTATAAAAATGAAGTTTTCTGTAACCCTGTTCTTACCTACTGATTGTGCTCAAGTACTTTAAACCTCTTTGCTGTTCAGCAGAGTAAAGACAGAACACACTGCACCCAGGCACTGACAAATGGGTTGAACTGTAATAACATTCCACTGCACAAAGTATGACGCTGACAGCCTGAAGGCTCAAGGAAGTAAAGTATAATTAATTTTAGAAATATATGATCACTAATTAGAATAATTGTTAATTCTTTCTAATGAACACCATATTAAACGCCTCAGTGGTGTGGTCGGTATGAGTTTGATTCTCGGGTATTCCACTGATGGGCAAGAGGTGTGTATTTCTGGTGATAGAAGTTCACTCTCAACATGGTTCGGAAGTCATGTAAAGCCGTTGGTCCCATTGCAGAATAACCACTAGTTCCATGCAACGTAAAAACTATAGAAACAAACAAACACCATTTTCTTTAGAAGGTTTAAGATACCAATTACAATATTTCGTAGTTACAAAGGCGATACCAATATGATACTAAAGTTAAAAATATATTTGAATCTCTTGGCTCGAAGAAACAACAGCTGAAGAGGATCAAAATGATAAACCTGCTGCTTTATCATCGCCAGCATCCTCTTCCAATATTTAGTTAAACGTAATCATCAACAGCCTGACATCGTTCCAGCATGGCAACGATGGAACGAATCTTAAGTGAGTACAGGCAGTCCCCGGGTTACAACAGGGATTCCGTTCTTGAGACGCGTCGTAAGCTGGAACATCATAAAAAATCCTATGAAAACCTTACTTTAAATGCTTTGGGTGCATTCAAAACTATGTAAACTGCATTCTTATTGCATACTTCAAATATTTATTATTTTGCATTTTTGGTGTCATATTTCTTCTGCCAGATCAGTGTTATAGGCGCTTTAACCCTGGAAATAATTTCTTATGTATATAATTGAAAAAAGCGCCTTAACCTCGGAATATCATAAGCCGAACCCATTATAACCCGGGGACTGCCTGTATAGTAAAATTCCAATTCTGGTTATGCAATTTCTCTGTTTGTACATGTATTATCTTAAGTTTTGTTCGTTGGTGCACTGGCTGTGAAATCTCCAAACTGCACTAAACCTCCAGACCAATCAAAAATAAAGAATTAGCTGTAGTACAGTACATACTTATGAATAGATTATATAGTGCAAGCTAGGGTGCCTCCAAGTTACAATATTTTTGAGTAACGATGAGGTCATTGTCATCTATCCCCATCATAATTAGAGGGCTACCCGTAATATAATAATGATCTTGTCATAGTACTTGCAGTTCTGGTTGCTTTATTGGCTTAATTTCCTTAATGTGTACATGGGCAGGAATCCAACTTATTTCTAGGGATTGGACCCAGTACAGACAGCAAGGTTTAACAATACTTTGGCCTTGTTGACCACATCAAGCTACTTGAATTCCACTTGTGAGGCATACTATCCATCCTCACCTTCCATATTCTAACAGTAATCTAAACAATATTCTCTATGCCCTTGATGTTAACTAAGGTCAATCCTGATAGTGGAATAGGAGAAAACAGACCAGGAATGAGGTGAGAATGCCAAATCAGGTTAAATTGGAGCAGTTACTAGCAACTGCTCTCAGGCCCACCATTTGACAAGGGAGGTCATTACTGCAAAATGTTGATAAACAGGATGTCTTGATTCAAAACACATTTTTACCACCTAAAATTCCTCTTTTCTTAAGGAAGCTCCAAGCCATGCATGATTTTCATGTAGAGAACAAGCTGAGTTTTTCTCACTATCGGATATAATATACAGAATAATGTACCTAATATGATTGTTAGATATGAGTAGTAAACTTCCTATTTGATTATTTTATTGTGAATAATTCTTTAATTTTTCCCTTTTGATTTGATTAATTTGGTTGTAAAAGACGATTATTTATGTCTGAATAACTGATATTTATTTACCAAGAGCTATCTGGGAAATTTTATATTTGACTTAACGAAAAATAAGAGCGTGCTTGGTGAAATAGTGCCTTATTTGAATCCTGAATTTCTGTTCCTGCTTTGACATCTGTCTTTGTTCACTCCCATTGTTGCTGTCTGAATGGAATGAAAAATGGTAACTTTAATTTTCCAATCCTATGTATTGTACACTGTTTCAACAGAGGCAACTCATCCTTTTCAGGAATTTTACAAATTTTCTTAGTAAATTTCTCATTAAAATGATTCTTTACTGTAAATATTTATAAATACTTAAAAAGTTAATAGATCACGACATACTAACCTTGAAAACACAAACTACATCCAAAAGGTTAAAGCTTAAAAAGCACAGCAACTAAAATAAGAATGGTAGTATATTCCCCAAAATCCATGTGGAGAAAATTGTAAATAAGAATGAAATTTTCAATCCAAGCTTTTATTGCAGTCATCAGTAGATAAAAAATACTGATTATTTAAAGATTCAACAGAATGAGATGCAAGAAAATCCTACCATTAACAAGCCATTCTAACAGTCTTGTACAACTAAAGCAGTCATATAATGCTTTTGAAACTTCAGTAATAATTATGGAAAAAAATTGTGTATTATATCAGAAGCAATGAAGCTGGTAGAATGGCATTTGGTATGGAGGTTAATAAAACTTGCAACTAATTTACAAGTACTAATTTGCTTTACACTTACAATAATCAGGTTGTACTACTCTAAATAAGTTACAAACTGAAAACTATTTTATAAGTTTTTGCAAAATAGTATGTAGAAGCAGAATGAAAAAAAGCACATATGAGCTTACATAAACAAGATGGCTCAGATGAAGAGAATAGCCAGAAGCTCATGAAAAGGACAATTACTGAAGGAAAAAACATGCGAGCTGTACAGATATATTTGCTACAAGACAAAATTAATTATAACAAGCACACAGAAGAAAATCTAAAAAAACATACCATGAATTTCAATATACTGTACATGCTGGCATATAAGATGACCCCCCATTTTTCAACTATTCACGGATTCTAAACATTCGCTGGGGGGTCTACTACACATTCCCATTTTCGCGGATTTCTCTCTGGACCATATTTACCCCTTCTTCGTGGGATATTTGCCTATTCATGGTATTTTTCAGAGAAATATCCAGAAATTCCTGTTTTTTTTTTAATTTATTGTGATTCACCTGAATTACCTAAGATTTTATCATTACAGAAGTTTTTTTTACAGTGTCGATAGTTGTGATGGTAGTTAACTATTGACACAGCTGTTGTTGACCATTGACACAACTATCGACACTTTAGGGGTTAGCCTATCTTTAAAAATCTTGGCAGGATTTAAGGTTTGCTTTTTGTACTCAGTGTATTTTTTTTTAAGGTTAAAAGGTCGCCTTATACGCTGGCATATAAGGTACATCAATCTTAAGCTCATGCTGAAACCACATACTTTGTCTAACATTTTAATAAGTTGTATATAACTAAGAGTACGAGAAATGAACGGTTAACTTGGATAGAAAAATTTCTGCATTTGGCATCCTTTTGTACACAAAAGGTCTCATCCTCACATTTCCTACATTCACGTGAAATTTACCGGAATCCCTCACCAATCTAAAAATTGCCTCTTAAGTCAATGTGCTTAATGCATTTAATAAATTTAATTAATCTTTCAAGAAATTTTTGGGAAGTTTCAAGGTAATTTGTCTCATGATTGCATAGAATTTTTGGAAAGTTTCAAGGTAGTTTGTCTCATGATGGCATAGAATTTTTGGAAAGTTTCAAGGTAGTTTGTCTCATGATGGTATAGAATCTTCCAACTTGAAAAATCATGTTAACGAAATACTTTAACATGAGGCGATTCCTAAATCTATAATGCGATATTAACCATTTCTGTCTCCTACAATAGCAAAGAAAATCGAAAATAGTGATAATGGATAGGACTGGCTTCTAAGAAAAGTTTATTTCAATGATAGCTTTCTCTTAAGATCTATCCTATGGTTGCAAAAAAAAAATTGCTTGTAACAAATGTAAACTGCATTTTAATATGCCTCTTTATACATCACATCACAGGTAAGTGAACACATATATTTTGTGATCTTCCCCTTTACAAATCCTGACTATTTCAGATGCTCCATGGCCTAGACCTAAGAAAGTGTTTAATATTCCACAAGGAATAATGATTATAACAACAATTGGGCTGATTAAACTTGAAAAATTAATTTTGGTCGAACAACCTTGAGATAATTCAATATATACACAAAATAGACTTGTCATCATTTTGGAAAAATAACATCAAAAATTGAGCACCAATACTGGATGGGTAGTTAATTGCAAAATTGACAAAATCCTTCAAAAAAATGAAAACTAGATCTAGGTAGTTTTCATTCATTTTTTTGTGCTAAACGTGTCGTAAAATACTATATGATTTAACTTTATAGGAGGTAAGGAAAGCCTTTCTTTCACAGTGTAGAATAAGAAACGTGAAAAAAATTACCAAAACATGAAACTATGGGGAATGATTATCTATAAAGACAAAGATATCTGATAAATGGTTAAGTTTATCTAAAAAAAAAAAAAATGAAAAATTAAATCCAAATACCCAACATGTCAACCAAAGTTAACTTGAAGTAATAAAGTTTAAAATTATGTTGACTTTCAAGCTTCATTGTCCTTCAAGAATTTGTCATATGCCTCTTCATCCATGAGTTCATCTAGCTCAGCAGGGGCAGTCAGTTCCATTTTAAACAACCAGCCTGAAAATTAAAATTATGTTATATTTAATTTTTTTTGGTTGTCTGATATACAGTACTTGAAAAACTTCTTTATGCTATGAAAATGTCAGTCATATTGAGTCTGCAATGTTTCTCAGAACCTAAGACTGTCAATTAAGGTTTAATATGATTCAACAGGTTTTGTATGAAAAAATTGCTTTTTGTTTTCATTTATATGAACAAAATAGTGTACGACAAAAATATGCATTACCCTCTATCCTCAGTAAATGAATTCAGTCGATACCACAATTTTAGATATAGCCATAACAACTTTAGAAAGTGTACAATAAAAAGAAAATTAGATTTGCCAGACCACAATCCCCAGTCCTCTCCTTTCCATTTCACTTGTCTATCTATTAAACAGTGGTCCATTTCATACATATTTTACAGCCTCTTCCACTTGCAATTACCAGTAATATTCTTCTTCACTGTGAGAGTATGTATTCTAAAATTCTAGGTTTGTGTTTGAAAGTAGTATAATTACACTATGTACTGCAGAAAAGTAAGTTATTGTTAATCAAAGGTATAAAAACTGTTCCTTATGTGATTTTTCTCAAAGTGATTGCAGCATGATTCTGTTGCACTGTGCATCCATCCACTCTGCAATTCAAAGATTGTCATCAAAATAAGTGCACTTGCCTTAGCCTACCACCTCCAAAACCTATGAGTTTGAAACATCACTGTGTACTTCATTACATAAAATTGAAATTTGGAGATTGTGACTCGAAATAAAAGGTCTCACGTCGTCATTAACCGACTGGGGCCTGCCAGGGCCTCATTGCCTTCATGCATACACTAAGATTACATTACAGAACGCTATATGTATATGTAGTGTGTAAATGAACATGCATGCATTTCATAATGCTCAACTAGACTTGTCCAGTAGTCTCTCTCTCTCTCTTTTTCTGATATATCTTATAACCAATGATCCTAATTATGCTACAAGTCTATGACAAACATCAAAGGATCTGAGCCTACACTTGGTGTAACTGGTCCCAATTTCCACAAATATTTTCTAATTCCATTTCTTTTAAAAATCAGCTTATTTTCAATATCAATTTTATTAGCTATTATATAGTAGAGTTTTTCCACTAAAGGCACTAAAAAAAAAAAAGTTCATGCAACAAATGTAAGGCTGATTTGAATAATTAGACAATTTCCCCTCAAAAGTTGATTTGAATAATTAGACAATTCCCCCTCAAAAGTTACTTGCTAACCAGACTGAGGTGCTGTCTGAGGACTTTTGCCAAGAGGAACCAAAATTTTCAAGTGTTTAAACTCCTGTACTCCAATCATATAAACAGACAGATAGAAACAATTTTCTAAGTTTAAGGAACCCAACAGTTATAGTTGGGCCATATTCCTTCATACATGAGACATCATTTATCAAACTTCTACCTAAATCAGCACAGTCTTTCAAAATTTAAATATGAAAGACTATCAGAGTATAAATTTTAAAAAGTTATAATTAAACAACTATTTACACACACAAACCTTCATCATAACAACTCTGATTGATTAAAGCTGGCTGCTCTTCCACTGCAGTATTTATTTCTGTTACTTTACCAGATACAGGACTGTATAATTCACTGGCAGCTTTAACACTCTCCAGAGCACCACATTCATCTGTAAATAAAATCTCTGATTACTTGCATAACAACACAATGGGCAATTTGCACCATATAACATAAATACACTATTTATTAATGTGGGTGTATGGCTTTAACCTTCAACTCAAAGTGGGTTGAGAAAACAACAGTGAAGATCCCTCCAAAGGTGAGGCAGGTTCAACAGCAGGACAGGGGTAACCTTAGAGCCCAAAACACTGAATTAACTTCCCAAGGCAATGACACCAAAATGGAGGAGGCTAAATTAAACATAATTTCATCCTGTCTAAACAAGGTGGTGAAAAACCCTGCCAAGAAGGACCAGTAGAAACTACTATGCTCCATCTTCTTGTAAAATGCCTTCCACTGCGACTTAGGCCAGGAACAGCATTCCGGGCAAGGATTAGTAATGGTACAAAAATTAGGTCGGCACCTACAGCAAGTCGTATGGTGAGTACTTATATATATTATGTATATGTGGGCTTAGGCTTATTTCAATTTTTACTTTTCATAATTTAATACTGTTAGGTAACTGTATTTATTAGGGTATTTGTAATAATTTCTTTCAATAATTCCTGGAGCTTAAGTTCTGGCTAGACTAAGTTATGCTATGGTCATTTTGTCTTGCAAATTTTCACTTTACATAGGATCCATTAAAATACAACCTTATCATGAAGTGAGAAGCTTCTGTACTTTTATTCAAAACTGAGTTTCAATGTAGTATGTGCTATCAACTTCTTAAAGGAGGCCTTGAGGATATCAGCAACTCTTGTTATACTGTATCAAAGAATCTTTCAATTTCTTATCCTAGCAGGTTGGAAATACACTGGTTTTAAGTGTCATGGGGTGATCGTTTACAATCATACAGGCCTTCAACTTTACTTATTGGACATTTTTGTTCTTACATTACTACCAAAATACACTACAATATGTTTTGCTGTCATCAAGGAGCAACACCTGTACCTTCAAAGGTTGACACCAGCTATCCTTCTTTGCTTTTTAACAAAATTCAAAAGATTTACAGTACTGTGCTATACTCACTGGTCTTCTCTAAGCACACACACAGTCTTATTCTAGCCTGATTCATCTACCATTCATTTTAATGGTAACTTCAAAAGAGACTTACGAAATTTAAATAATTTTACTATACTTTGAACTGCATCACCTAAAATCCTAACAATTTTAAATGTACCAGTCCCAAAATCTACACAAAGCTAATTATTAACAAGAACCAAAACTGCTTGTTTACTCATCACATGTCTTTCTTTGGTGGCGGTAACAAACTTGGCTTAAGCACTGCCACTATATCTAAAACTTTTCATTTAATATTTATGGTTTACATCATCAAATAAATGGTTTATAAGTAACGTTTTGAGCACATGTCCAGTACCTTACCTACTGGTAAGCTACATTATACCATCTTTCAGAGCTAACTTGAGATCCATGCATTTTGTTAAGGAATTGTGCTATCATATCTTGTACGTATAGGGGTGTGGCTTACAATATGCCTTCCACAGCACACCACAGGCAGTACTCAATGTTTGGCCAGGTATATTCAGCCTACCTGCATGGCTTCTTATCCTTTACAATTCCATCATTCTACCCTCCAACTTGTCCCTTGATCCAATTTTACCTTGTAACAATCCTTCTGGTGAGCCTTATGAGAGTATGAGGGGTGACTAACAGTGTCTTACTCAAGTATCATATAAAAATTACCCACAAGCTGAAAGCCACTCTGTATGATAAAATTTCACTGAGAAACAAGCAACCTGAAATCTGCTTACATGAAAGAACAAACAGATGTGTCTTTCAATAGATACATTACTGGACAGAAATCAATAAGTACATTTCCTTTGACTTACCCATCTGTTCAAATTCTCCACCAACTTCAGGTAGCTGAGCATACACGATGTCTCCAAGGGATTCCTATAAAAAACAATAATAGTTTAGGATTACAAGTTCTCTCTCTTTCTCCCTGTGTATCAGAACCCTTAAAAACAAAATTTTTACGTTGTTTAAAATTACAGAAACCAAATTGAGAAAAAATTTAAAAATAATTTTGCACACTAGAATCTCACAACAATGTTTCCAGGCTACTCATGGATGAATTTTGCCTAGCACCAGATTTTTTAATCATTAAACTTTGAAAACAAAAGTAAAATACCAGTCATTTGTAAAATAACATACATTAGTTTGAACATATAATATGCAGTTATCCATCACTTTAAATAGCAGTTTGTTATCTTTAACTGAAGAACATTAAAAATAACAAAAAAAGCAAGAGAATGCTGGGAGAGAATTTGTTGATCTAATACATAAGGTAGTGGAAGAATATACTGAAGGGTATAAAAGTATTTTAACTACAGAGGAATTAGAACTATACTTATAACATCAACAGAGGATGAAGTAAAATAACACTATTTCATAGGAATCTTCCATTTTTCTAACAAAAATCTGAAGTACAACCAAGCTTGGTTCCAACCAAATGTCTGAGGTCAAAATGGACGAGCGTCGTTTAATCATCTATGTAAGTAATGTATATTATGTACAGGTAGGCATCTAGTTACAACAGGGTTAGATTTTTGCATGCAACCCCCTCACCTCCCCTTTTCTTTCCACTACAGGGACAAATGCAGAAGTGGGATTATGAAAACCAGGAACACACGGTTGAGAACCTCTGCCATGGAAATTCCAACTTTCCTGTCATGTGCACGAACAGGGAAGGATGACTCCTGTAACTTCAGAAACAACCTTGCAATAGATAAAGTGGCTGATAAGTACCTGTTCCAGAGATTTTGTTTAACACATCAAGAGTACGAATCCTTAAAATCTTGTCTACAGGTAACCTTCAATCCCATCTAAAGCATGGGACTCTGGGTTAATAATCAGCAATTATTATCCCAGAGATTAGAAACAAGGCTATAATTACCCTTACCCCTTGTTTGTAAATGATCAAGGGAACACAAATGTTAGACTGTAGTCTTTGGAAAGGTGCTCAGTTGAATAACTCATATTCCAGGACTTATGAGTACCCTTACATAGAAAGAGGAAAACTGTAAATCACGATAATTTGCACTTTCCCTAGATAAATCAACCTGAAATGTTTTTATATGGATTAACTTCAGCTAAAGCCAGTCCAGTTGTTGAAGTTTGGTAAAATGCTTTTCAACTACCAGCAACGTAAAAATGCAGGTTGGTTATAGACTGGATTATAAGAGAAGTCTTCAGGTTAGTATATCTAAGACAAATGCAAAATTATCTTAGTCCTACCAAAATACAAACCTTTGTCTTCATGTTGAATCTCACTCAAGTGGGAGGTTCTGTCCAAGAATGTGGCAGATGAAGTGACTCCTATAACCACATGAACTGCCTGCAATAGTACACTATTGCTGACAGAGCACTGTGCCCAATAAGCTTGTAAGAAAATGCATTTTAATAAAATTTTGGAGAACTATGGTTTCCTGTATTGGATGGGCTGACCATCTTGAAAGACAGCATATTATTGCAAATGTCTAGATGATAATGTTCTACCATTCGAGCTCCTCTCTTGTTGACGGAATACAGTGGGAGTCATCTACCAACATCCTTTGCAAAATGTCTGCAATTTACTCCAAACCATGCAACCTTAGTCATAAGAGGGCTTACCTCAAAGTAACTGCCCTACAAATGGCCTAGACTCCTATAAATAAATACCCCATAAAATAATTTAACAGCATCATTAATACCCAAGAGATAGGAAATTCTATTGTGCAAATCAATGACACAATGCCAAGCCAGCAGCAAGTTTTCTGAGGTACGAGCTCAAATTGCCGCTGCTATGTAGTGACAAAAATTAATATACGCAAAGAAGAAAAAGTAAATATGCATCTTTTCCATGAACCTTTTTGGAAAAATCATTTAAAAATTTATAAATTACTTCACTGCATCCAATAATATTGTAAGTACGAATCCTCATATTATTTGTATTACAAAATACTACTAGCATAGCAGTCAATGTTTTGGTTTGGAAATCAGCTGATGGCAAATAGTGTTTATTTCACCATATTTATCTCGATCGTGAGCAAATTTTCTTGCTTCTAGTTAGCATAAACAAATATCTAGATACTTGACTTATATGAGACAAGGTAATTTTTTGTTATACATGTTTTTAAGTCAAAATATGACTTGAATACATCTTCTTGTGATTGTGAACTAAATAATTCTTTTCATTAACAGATTACGTTGGCAGCATGTTTATCGAGTAAAATAATTATGTGATTCTGTTTGCTATTTTCAACTTTATTCCATCATAACACGAGCTTTCCATTATTTATATTTTATTGGCGTAAAAACAACAGTACAATGTGTTCTTTCATACCCCATAGTTTTGATTAAATTATTTTCTTTCAATTTTATCTATGGTTGTGTTTGATGGCATAAAGTTATTACATAAAAATATCTCAGTCCTATTCTATGTAACGTCATTTATAACACAACTACAGTAATTGTTTACTATTGTACGATGGTTGAAATAAAAGCCAAACGGATGTAATTAACTAAAAAAGTTGTTTTTCGTTCGGTTGTTCATGGCTGTACACATTAAACCAATACTTTCATCATTCTCTTTTGCTGTTTTTGACCTTATTTAATTAGAACATAGGATAAAGTTAGGCTACTGTAATTTGGTCTCTCGTAAAATCGGATTATCTAGACAAATTATCGTAACTTGAACACTACATGTAAACTGTATAAAACCTTATTATAACTGTACATACTCTTTCTATTAAGTTTTTATACAATATTTGTTATTTAGAAATGTATTTTCTTTATGTAATAACATGAAACATAAAAATATGGGGTAGCTTTTCGAGGGTTGCAACGGATTAAGGGCATTTTAAGTATTTTCAATGGGGAAAACTGATTTTATGTGCAAGCAAATTGAGCTACGAGCTCGGCCAGGGAGCGAATTGAACTTGTAGGTCAAGGTACCACTGTATATAGAAGGAAGGAGTACAAGTCACCTTCCATTCTACTGACCTTTCACCAATGTGAGAACCTTAGGTAAAATCCTATTTTGTTCTAGCAAAACTTAAGCAACTACATAATATGTTGTACAGCCTCCAGAGATACAAAGGAAAAGGCATACTTGGAAATGTGGGTGACACTCCTCAGAAAGCAAGAGGTAAAGGCGTTCTGGCACCATCAGACACCGACCCTCAGTAACTGTGCCACTGAAAAGTTCCTCCTGAGCACAAAGGACTGGGCAATGCCTAACTTCATGATCGTTCAATCAAAGTATGGAGTAGTCATGCTTGCTAGAAGCTTCATACACTCAATATATGACTTCGGAACATCAGAATGAGATACTTCCTCCTTGTGCCTTCCAATAATGACAGTTGCCAACACTCAGGCCTAACATTCTTGTGCAGGTAGTACTGCAATATTCTTACTAGGCACAACAGAATCTTCTTGTGGTTGTTACTTATAAATTCTCCAATCACAGGTCAAAATGTCTTGAGTATCTAATTAAAAGCAGGAGGGTTTTGCATCTTGGGCATGAACTCAAGAACAAACAGAATGAAAGGAATTTCTGTTCATCCTAGTGCTGCACCAAGAGATCCTGTGCAATTAGCCTACTCTCTTTGCAAACGCTAAAGTTAGAAGAAGACAGCCTCCCTCATGAGTGAGACTAAGAACAAAAAAAAGTCACAACCCCTTCTGGAAACCTGAATTTTGCTGGGCAGGCAAGAGTGCACAAAGGTTCCCCAGAGCACAAAGACCTCAACAAAGGCAGGAGGTCCATGCCCAAGCTGTAAGACTGGAAAGGGCTCCAGCAAGAGACAGAGGAGAGGCCCTCTGTGATCTGCTGATTAGTACCTCAGACCAGAAAAACCCTCTGATGACACAAACCACACAAGACTGCTTACTTTGCCTGGTAGAGATCAGCTGTCAACTTGAGGATGGTACCCGACACCCACCACGTATAAAGCAACAAATACCACAGAGGTAACTCTCAGCTCTTTGGCAAGGAGCCACCAAATCATCATGTGACTAGATATAATCATCACACAGTTGATCACTAAGCAGATCAGGCTGGAAAGGGGGACAAGGCACACATCAAGGTTGTTCAAAGTGTGTTAGGAACTGTCTCCCAAAGCAGCCCACACGTTCAGCACAAAAAAATAGAACACAATGAGCTTCCTGTGTAGCTGTGTGGCAAAAGGCTGATCACCATTGTTCCCAAATCATAAAAAGCCTTTCTGCCACAAATGAGTGCAGGGACCACTCCATCCCTATGACCATCCTCTGACAACTAAGCTGGTCTGGCAACACATTCTGATGACTTAGGGTGTAGTTGAGAAGGCAACTGCCTCAGCACCCTGCATTGATGTATACCACAATGATTATGTTGTGAATTAACCCCACAGATAGACCCATCAACTGATCCCAAAATGCTTGCAGTACTAGCAGCTCTGTACCCATTTTGAGAATGCTGATGAGCATGTTGATTACACTCTCAAGTCAACATTCCTGAAGTGAATGAGTTATTCAGGTGTGCATCCTATATCTCTTGATACACCCAAGAATAAATGCATGTGGGAGTCCAGTGGAACTCCCACATGGAGGTTTTTGCCAAATCATCTATGCTTCTTTGCTGAAGGGGACGAAGAGCATCCACTTTGAACTCAACTGAATAGAGCACTGAATGATCAACTAATAATGCATTAAATTTTTCAAAAGTAACAGAATAGCATGCATAATTTGCCAATGTCGAGCAAGTTGTTCCTGTTCGGATAGAAATTATTCTGACAATTCCCTGAATTTGCTAATCTATGTCATTGAGAGAGGCTCCCACCACTATCATGTTGATTAGGATGCCCAGGTACCAACTGGACCTTGGAAGGCACCATGAAGAAAAAAATAAATAAATAAATAAATAAATAAATAATAATACTAATAATTGATAATTAGGCGTAGCAATGACCAGTGCGCTCAGGCTGAACAACATAGCATTCTTTATTTTAAAATTTGTCTACTTGAGTGCTGACTGAGCAGACAGGTTCCTGTAAACTTAATGGGATTTGTGTTGAAACAAACAGTTTGGGTAAATCACTTAACAACAGTGAACTTAAAATGCTTCAAAAGGATACTAGGTTAGTTCTGTACACTAACAGTAACTTGTTATTTTCATGTCAAATGCAGTGCATACTCCCAAAAGAAACAATTAGGAAAGAAAGATTTTACCGCTCATAACTAGTAAAAAAAAAAAAAAAAAACTCACCTGAGCATAGTTTGTAATGCCAATGGTCCCAATGTTCCCTGTGACATCCACCCATTCATGCTTTTCAGTAAATCTACGATCTGGAAAGAATGGGAACTTTGCAGTAATTCTTCATGTTCAGCTTTATAAGTAGAATATTCATAAAAATGATATTGTTATTGTACAATAAAGTTTCATACATACTTACCTGGCAGATATATACTTAGCTATAGACTCCGTCGTCCCCGATAGAAATTCGAATTTCGCGGCACACGCTACAGGTAGGTAGGTCAGGTGATCTACCGGCCTGCCGGTAGATTTTTCTCTTCCACCTGTCTCCTGAGGGGAGGCTGGGTGGGCCATTCAATCGTATATATCTGCCAGGTAAGTATGTATGAAACTTTATTGTACAATAACAATATCATTTTCATACATTCAACTTCCCTGTCAGATATATACTTAGCTGATTGGCACCTTTGGCGGTGGGTAAGAGACAGCTAATTACTGATTAGACAGGTAAACAACATACGTTGTAGGTAATAGATAAATAAAACCTTGGTTCCTATGTGTTTAGACGAAGGGTTGACTTCCTAGCTATTGCTAGATGTCTGCTTCGTCTCAAGAGCCTCAGCGAGGATGTGACCTATGGCTAAGAGTTCTTGTAGATCTGTCAATGGGGTCTTATCCACTTACTCGACAGAATCTAATGGTCATTTGTCAATGGGGTCTTATCCACTTACATGACAATACACCTATGCCTAGGGGCATAATTAAGGAGCACAACACCGATCCCGATCACCTGATCCTAACACGAGGGTTTGTGCTTAGTTTGAAAAGAGCTATCCCCAAACTCCTTTAAAAAAAAAAAAAAAAAAAAAAAAAAAAAAAAAAAAATGATATTGTTAAGATACAATAAAGTTTTGTACATACTTACCTGGCAGATATATACTTAGCTATAGACTCGGTCGTCCCGACAGAATTTCAAAACTCGCGGCACACGCGACAGGTAGGTCAGGTGATCCACCATTCCCGCCGCTGGGTGGCGGGGTCTGGAACTATTCCCGTTTTCTAAGCCATAATTTCTCTTCCACCTGTCTCCTGAGGGGAGGCTGGGTGGGCCATTAATCGTATATATCTGCCAGGTAAGTATGTACAAAACTTTATTGTATCTTAACAATATCATTTTTGTACAAGTAACTTACCCAGCAGATATATACTTAGCTGATTGGCACCCTTGGTGGCGGGCAAGAGACAGCTACAAACAAAATAATACTTAAACTAAATACATTAAAAAACAGGGAAAAAACAACCTATGTTCTTGGATAACATAATCCATAGTTCCTACCTTATTGGGCTGAAGACTTCATGACTACTGTCGATGAGTCTGCTTGCCTCAAGAGTTTCAACGAGGAATGAACCTATGGTTGAATAACTCTTTGATCGTGTCAATGGGGGCTAGCCCGCTTACGCGACAGAGCCTATACTGGATCGTACCAATGGGGGCTGACCCACTTACATGGTAGAGCCTTGACCTTTTGTCATATCAATGGGGACTCGCCCTCTTACATGACAGAGTTAAGGTTATAAAACAAATCACAAAGAGCACTGAAGCCAATCCCGATCACCTGACCATGTTAGTCTTGTTACACTCTATGAATTGTAAGAGGGTCCCTATTCCCTCTGACAATTAACCAATAAAAACAACCACCAATAAACAGTAATTTAAGCCTTAAACTAAATAGGAAGGATTAGCCTCAGCCCCTTCTCCCAGCACTGAATTCGCCGAAACATACGCTCCCAGAGCAAAGCACTTTTCGTACGAAACTTTAACATCTCTGAGGTAATTCGAGGCGAACACCGAATTACATCTCCAAAATGTCGACTCTATCAGAGCCTGAAGCGACCATGTTTTGTGAAATGCCATAGACGTAGCTATGGCTCTCACTTCATGAGCTCTCACTCTGAGAACCTTGAAATGCTCTTCTTCGCATTTAAGGTGAGCTTCCCTTATTACATCTTTTATGAAGAATGTAAGGGCGTTCTTAGAAATCGCTCTTTTCGGATCTCTTACAGAGCACCAAAGACTTTCCTCTGTACCTTTCAGCAACTTCTTCTTCTCAGGTAGAACTTGAGTGCCCTGACTGGACCAAAGTCCTTTCTAGTTCTATCCCCGTTAATGAAGATATTCCTTTTATCTCAAAGCTTCTTGGCCAAGGCTTTGAGGGATTTTCATTTTTCGCTAGAAAAAATGGTTGAAAGGAGCAAATCGCTGAATCTTTCTTAAACCCCACTTTACCTTCCAAAGCTTGCAACTCGCTCACTCTCTTGGCTGTTGCTAACGCAAAAAGGAATAAAGACTTTCTTGTTAAGTCCCTAAAAGAAGCTGCGTGAGACGGTACAAATTTTCCCGACATTAGGAACTTGAGGACCACATCCAAGTTCCAGCTAGGCTTCTTGATGACATGTCCTTTCGTGGTCTCAAAAGACCTTATAAGGTCATGAAGATCTTTATTGTTTGTCAGATCTATTCCTCTATGTCGAAAACTGAGGCCAGCATACTTCTGTAACCCTTCACTGTTGAAACTGCTAGGTTACAGTCTTTTCTCAAATATAGGAGAAAATCTGCGATTTCAGTTACAGAGGTACTGGAGGAGGATATTTTCTTTTCCTTACACCATCTTCTAAACAACTCCCACTTCGACTGATATACTTTAGAAGTGGAGACTCTTCTGGCTCTTGCAATAGCCTTCGCCACTTCTCGTGAAAAGCCCCTTGCTCTGACAAGTCCTTCGACAGTCTGAAGGCGGTCAGACTTAGAGCGGGGAGGTTTTTGTGAAACCTGTCGAAGTGGGGTTGTTTGAGAAGATCGTTCCTTAGTGGAAGCGATCTTGGAAAATCCACTAACCACTCCAGCACCTCTGTGAACCAATCGAGAGCCGGCCAAAAGGGAGCGATGAGGGTCATTCTTGTTCCTTCCGAGCAAGCGAACTTCCTCAATACTTCTCCTACTATCTTGAAAGGAGGGGAAGGCGTAAGCGTCCAAGCCCGTCCAATCTAGCAGAAAGCAGTCTACTGCTACTGCTTGAGGATCGAGATCGGGGAGCAATAGGTTCCTAATCTGTGATTCTTGTTTTTCGCGAAACGGTCTATATTGGGCCTTCCCACAGCTGCCAAAGTTGTTGGCAAATCTGAGGATTGAGAGTCCATTCCGTGGGTAGGACTTGTTCTTTTCTGCTTAACAGATCTGCCCGGACATTTTTCTCTCCCTGCACAAACCTTGTGAGGAGAGAGATCTTCCTTTCCTGTGCCCAAATCAGCAGATCCTTTGCTGACTCGTACAGGGAAAAGGAATGCGTCCCCCCTTGCTTCTTTATATAAGCGAGGGCTGTTGTGTTTGTCCGAGTGAATCTGAATCCCAGACCTGAGACCTGTTCCTCGAAATGAACCAAAGCTAGATGAATGGCTGTTAGCTCTTTCTTGTTTATGTGCCAGGACACTTGTTCTCCTTCCCAAATGCCTGACACCTCTTGCGAACCTAGGGTCGCTCCCCACCCTGAATCTGAGGCGTCTGCAAACAACGCTAGGCGAGGGTTCTGTAAGCGAAGGGAGATTCCTTTGCTTAGTTTCTGTGGATCTAACCACCAACGGATATTCTCCTTGATCCGTTTCGAGATTGGAAAAGTCTCTCCCAGATTGTGGACTTCCAATCCCACTTCTCCTTCAAATAAAATTGAAGGGGTCTTAGGTGAAGTCTTCCTAAGGAAACGAACTGTTCCATCGAGGAGAGGGTCCCCAGCAAGCTCATCCATTCCCTCGCGGAACAATGTTCTTTCCTTAAGAAGACTGACACCTTTTCTAGGCAGCGTTGTCTCCTTTCCTGCGAAGGATACGCTAGAAAATCCCGAGAATCCATCTGAATCCCCAGATAGACAATACTTTGCTGGGGAGTCAGCATGGATTTCTCGTGATTTACTAAAAGTCCTAAGGACTTTGTCAACTTCAGAGTAACTAAAAGGTCCTCCAGACATTTTTCCTCCGATTGGGCTCTTATTAGCCAATCGTCCAGATATAACGAGATCCTGATCCCTTCCAGATGTAGCCAATAAGCTACATTCTTCATGATGTCCGTTAAAGACTTAGGGGCAGTCGAAAGTCCGAAGCACATCGCTCGGAACTGGAACACTTCCCCTTGGAACATGAACCTCAGATACTTCCTTGCTGCCGGATGAATTGGCACATGGAAATACGCATCCTGAAGGTCCAGGGACACCATCCAGTCCCCTGGACGAAGAGCAGATAGAACAGAGGAAGACGTCTCCATCGAAAATTTCTTCTTCAAGACAAAGAAATTCAGGGCACTGACGTCTAGAACTGGTCTCCATCCCCCCGATGCTTTCGGTACCGGCAGTAATAGCCGTATTGTAGAAAATCCTGGAGACTGGAGATCTTGAACCAGTTCTACCGCTTCCTTGGAAATCATCTGTTCCACTGCTTGCAACATAGCAAGCTTTCGGACCGGATCCGAGTATCTTGCGGTCAACTCCCTTGGAGTTGTCGTCAAGGGAGGATTTTCCCTGAAGGGGATCAAGTATCCTTTTCTCAGGATAGAGAGGGACCAGGAGTCCGCTCCCTTCTGCGCCCAGACTTTGGCAAAGTGGAGTAGCCTGGCGCCTACTTTCGTCTGGAGGACTTGCTGTTCATCTAGACTTCCCGAAGGACCTTCTAGATGGTCTATTCTTTCTCTCTGGTCTTCTACCTCTAAGAGGGGCTCTAGAAGAGGAGGCCCCTCGAAAGGGCTGAACAAAAGAGGGTCTCTCTTTCTTCTCTATAGGCACTGCCGGCCTAAACTTCTTGGCTGAGTGCGTGAGGAGATCTTGAGTTGCCTTCTCAGTAAGAGATTTCGAAACCTCTCTAACCGTCTCTTGTGGAAAAAGGTGCGGGGATAAAGGAGCAAAAAGAAGAGATGTCCTTTGCAAGGGTGATACTGCTCTTGCTAAGAAAGAGCTAAAGACAGATCTCTTCTTTAATACTCCCGTTCCAAAAGAGAGGCAACTTCCACAGAACCATCCATGACCGCTCTGTCCAGGCAAGCCAGGACGCTCGAAAGTTCCTCCATGGAAACAAAGTCCGTGTCCTGAGATCTCTTTGCTAAAGCTCCTAATGCCCAGTCCATAAAGTTGAAGACTTCTAGGGTTTTAAAGAGGCCCTTTAGAAGGTGGTCCAGCTCACACATGCCCCAAGTCGCCTTAGCAGACAGCAACGACTTCCTCCTAGCAGAGTCCACTAAGGAAGCAAAATCCGCATCCGCGGAAGAAGGCAGACCTAACCCCATCGGCTCTTTGGTCTCGTACCACCTTCCTGGTTTGCCTGTTAATTTGGAAGGAGGGCAGGAAAAAACTGTCTTGCCCGCTTCCCTTCTGGAAGTCAACCACTCTGAAAAAGTTTTTAATGCCTTTTTCATACAAAGAGCGGGGCGCATCTTAACGAAGGAAGACGATTTGAGAGCTTAGTGCTGGACATCAACGATCCTGCGAAGGAGGGTCCGCAGGATGAAGGGAGTCTCCGAACTCCTTTAGCAGCAAAAGAGAAAGTCTCTTGTAGTCCGAAACTGCTACATCTACAGGCTCTTCGTCTTCCGATACCTGGTCCAACTGATCTACAGAAGGAGATCGTTTTGGAGTGATCTGGCTCTTCCCGGGAGAAGAACTCCTTTCCCGAGAAGGGGAGCGCGGAACATTAGCACTCCTATACGAGGAGTGAGGCTCCTGTCTGTCGGCAACACTCTTGTGCCTACTAGACTCTTGTCTATGTTCGTCGGGTTCGTGGCGCTTGCTAGGCTCCTGGCGTCCTGATTCAGGGCGCTTGAAAAGATCCTCGCGTCCTGAATCCTGCTGCTTAACAGGCTCTTGGCGCCCTAACACTTGACGCCTAACGTACTCCTGGCGTCCTGTTTTCTGGCGTCCTAACTCCTGGCGCCCTGACTCCTGACGTCCTGACTCCTGGCGCCCTGACTCCTGGCGCCCTGACTCATGGCGCCCTGACTCATGGCGTCCTGGCTCATAGCGTCCTGATTCCTGCCTTCTAGCCGAATCCTGACGTCCTGAATCCTGCGTTCTAAGAGGCTCTTGACGCCCTTTCTTGCGTCTTGCTGCCTCTTTGCGCCTGTCTGGTTCCTGGTCCTGAAGACCCAAGGGATCCTGATACCTAAATCGGTTTTCCGGTTCCTTGCACCTAAACCGATCGAGACTTCTGCTCGATTCGCTGCGATTAAGAGGGCGCTTCGGGGAAGACAGCCTATAGGGCGAAAGGGCTCTTCTCTCAGGAGAACAACTCCTATCAGACGAGTCTCTCGACGAAGGCGATAAACGCCCTGGAGATCGTGAGAGTTCTCTCCTATACGAAGAAGGACGCTTAGCGGAACTCTTAACCGGGAGCGAGACATCCTTCCTCCTTGTAGAGTCCTTCGCAAAAGAGCCTACGAGCGAAGCTAACTGCTCTTGCAGATTAACCAAAAACTTCTTGGTCGGATCCTGAAGAGCAGGCTCCTCTAGTCTAGTCTTCTTAGGTCCCGAAGGCCAATCCTCTGGAAAACGCTCTGGGCTGGAGTCAGCCGCGTCTCCTTTAGGCGCCTTCCAGGCTCTCTTCAAAGGGCGCGAACGGGAGGCCGAACTCCATCCTCGTTTAGGAGAGGAAGAGTCTGAGGCCGAAAAACACTCCTTTAGGACGCCTTTCTGCGGCAATCCGAGGCAGCCTGGGACTTAACAACAGGATCTGCCGAAGGGACGCCTGACCGTTGGGGATGTTCTGCATCCTCCCTGCGGCTTTCGACATTCCTCCTCCCCTGGTCCTGGGAGTTTGGAAGAGGTCTAGGCCTAGGAGCAATGAGGAACCGGTCAGACGCCCCCTCCACTGCACTGGGGACACTGCACAAGTCACTATCACCACTCTTACCTTGGTTTAGAGCTCGTAGCTGAGCTTGAAGTTTCTTAATAGAAGCTTTTACATTTTCCCTCTCTGACGAAGAATCTTTGGATTCAGAACAGGGAGAAGCAGCTGAGGCTAAGGGAAAATTGTTAGATGGAGAGTTAATTTCTTGTTCTAATGAGCAAGATCTACTAGATGACCTAGCTGAAGCCTTTCTCACTCTATCTCTCTCAAGCTTCCTAACATATGATGATAATTCCTTCCATTCAAGCTCCGTAAGGTTCTCGCATTCCACACAGGTGTTAATAAAAGAACATTCATTCTCCCTGCATTTAGCGCAAATACTATGCGGATCCAATGCCGATTTAGGCAGCCTAACCTTACATTCTTCCCTACTGCAAACTCTAAACATAGGTGAAGCCTTAGCGTCAGACATCGTGAAAGAGTAGTCAAAACCAAAGTCAAAAAACAGTCCACAATAAGCGTATGCCAAGCCAGAGAAAAAACAGAATACGTCACCAAAAAAAACCAATCCAAATTCTCGGCAAACGAGTTGAAATCCAAGATGGAGGAACGAACAATAGGTGTTGTCCGTTCAACCGACAGAGAAATTATGGCTTAGAAAACGGGAATAGTTCCAGACCCCCCCGCCCACCCAGCGGCGGGAATGGTGGATCACCTGACCTACCTGTCGCGTGTGCCGCGAGTTTTGAAATTCTGTCGGGACGACCGAGTCTATAGCTAAGTATATATCTGCTGGTAAGTTACTTGTACAAAAAACACTCCTTTAGGACGCCTTTTCTGCGGCAATCCGAGGCAGCCTGGGACTTAACAACAGGATCTGCCGAAGGGACGCCTGACCGTTGGGGATGTTCTGCATCCTCCCTGCGGCTTTCGACATTCCTCCTCCCCTGGTCCTGGGAGTTTGGAAGAGGTCTAGGCCTAGAGCAATGAGGAACCGGTCAGACGCCCCTCCACTGCACTGGGGACACTGCACAAGTCACTATCACCACTCTTACCTTGGTTTAGAGCTCGTAGCTGAGCTTGAAGTTTCTTAATAGAAGCTTTTACATTTTCCCTCTCTGACGAAGAATCTTTGGATTCAGAACAGGGAGAAGCAGCTGAGGCTAAGGGAAAATTGTTAGATGGAGAGTTAATTTCTTGTTCTAATGAGCAAGATCTACTAGATGAACCTAGCTGAAGCCTTTCTCACTCTATCTCTCTCAAGCTTCCTAACATATGATGATAATTCCTTCCATTCAAGCTCCGTAGGTTCTCGCATTCCACACAGGTGTTAATAAAAGAACATTCATTCTCCCTGCATTTAGCGCAAATACTATGCGGATCCAATGCCGATTTAGGCAGCCTAACCTTACATTCTTCCCTACTGCAAACTCTAAACATAGGTGAAGCCTTAGCGTCAGACATCGTGAAAGAGTAGTCAAAACCAAAGTCGAAAAAACAGTCCACAATAAGCGTATGCCAAGCCAGAGAAAAAACAGAATACGTCGCCAAAAAAAACCAATCCAAATTCTCGGCAAACGAGTTGAAATCCAAGATGGAGGAACGAACAATAGGTGTTGTCCGTTCAACCGACAGAGAAATTATGGCTTAGAAAACGGGAATAGTTCCGACCCCGAGACCCCGCCACCCAGCGGCGGGAATGGTGGATCACCTGACCTACCTGTCGCGTGTGCCGCGAGTTTTGAAATTCTGTCGGGACGACCGAGTCTATAGCTAAGTATATATCTGCTGGGTAAGTTACTTGTACAAAAACACTCCTTTAGGACGCCTTTTCTGCGGCAATCCGAGGCAGCCTGGGACTTAACAACAGGATCTGCCGAAGGGACGCCTGACCGTTGGGGATGTTCTGCATCCTCCCTGCGGCTTTCGACATTCCTCCTCCCCTGGTCCTGGGAGTTTGGAAGAGGTCTAGGCCTAGGAGCAATGAGGAACCGGTCAGACGCCCCCTCCACTGCACTGGGGACACTGCACAAGTCACTATCACCACTCTTACCTTGGTTTAGAGCTCGTAGCTGAGCTTGAAGTTTCTTAATAGAAGAACTTTTACATTTTCCCTCTCTGACAAAGAATCTTTGGATTCAGAACAGGGAGAAGCAGCTGAGGCTAAGGGAAAAATTGTTAGATGGAGAGTTAATTTCTTGTTCTAATGAGCAAGATCTACTAGATGACCTAGCTGAAGCCTTTCTCACTCTATCTCTCTCAAGCTTCCTAACATATGATGATAATTCCTTCCATTCAAGCTCCGTAAGGTTCTCGCATTCCACACAGGTGTTAATAAAAGAACATTCATTCTCCCTGCATTTAGCGCAAATACTATGCGGATCCAATGCCGATTTAGGCAGCCTAACCTTACATTCTTCCCTACTGCAAACTCTAAACATAGGTGAAGCCTTAGCGTCAGACATCGTGAAAGAGTAGTCAAAACCAAAGTCGAAAAACAGTCCACAATAAGCGTATGCCAAGCCAGAGAAAAAACAGAATACGTCACCAAAAAAAACCAATCCAAATTCTCGGCAAACGAGTTGAAATCCAAGATGGAGGAACGAACAATAGGTGTTGTCCGTTCAACCGACAGAGAAATTATGGCTTAGAAAACGGGAATAGTTCCAGACCCCGCCACCCAGCGGCGGGAATGGTGGATCACCTGACCTACCTGTCGCGTGTGCCGCGAGTTTTGAAATTCTGTCGGGACGACCGAGTCTATAGCTAAGTATATATCTGCTGGGTAAGTTACTTGTACAAAAAAAAAACTGTTAACATAAAAATTAACTCACTTAGTTAAGGATCAGTGTCGGCTCCCTATCCCAGCAACGTATCCGTAGACACGTAAAACCAAGAGAGAAGGATCTCTCGTAGGTCAACTTGACCTCCTTCGTGCAAAGGGAAGTCAACACAGAGTTGCATCTCCCTTAAGTTACAGCTAATATGTCCTTCACGACATATTGTTATGTAACGAACAAGAATTCATAAAAGCTCGCACTTCAAGCGCTTTTAATTCTCAGCTGTTTGAAGGAATCATCAAGTCATTCATGAAGTGCTTTTAGCGATCACACTTATTTCAAAGAAGACCAGGGCTTCCTTTGAAATGGATCTTTTCTGGATGAAGCCTAGAGCCTGGCTTGCGCCTGGGTGGCGCCTCGAGTCTGGTTGGAGCCTCGAGCCTGGCTGGCGCCTCGCGCCTGCCTGACACTTGGTTGGCCGCCTAGCTCCTGGAAGGCGCTTTTTGCCTGACTCATGGCTGGCGCCTCGCGCCTGGAAGTAGCTTCGCGCCTGGCTCCAGACTGGCACTATTTGGCGTCTGGCCCCTGGCTGACTCCTCTCCACTTGCTGGAGCTTCGAGCTTGGTAGAGTCCCGAGGATGTCTGGCGATGCCCACATCAGACACTCTTATCTGTCTGACTTGTTCGCCTCCAGCGCATCTGCGCTAGGTTGGAGGCCCCCTCTTTCTCTTCATCAGACAATGACAGTGTTCCTTGAAACTGTCTGCCTCTGGCGTTTTTTACGCCTGTTTTGGCATTTGGCGCCTGGTTGGCGCTACATTGTCCGAAAGTCCTGAAACTCCACAATGGTTTATCAAGAGATTGGAGAAGGGTGGAAGAAATTCTTCCACTTTGAGCTTCTGGCCTCTCCGGCAAGGGAAGGTGATTGTAGTAAACTACATCCATTAGACGATAGGACATCTAACAGTACGAGAGATAAGAGTCTTCCTCCGAGGAGGATCCTTCTTGAATCCTTCCGTTGCTAACGAGATCTCTTCTTACTTGCTGATGAAGTTCCTCGTTGCAGAATCTTCCCTATCCTTGTCCAAAAGAAGGGAAGGGGCTTGGAAGTCGAAGGAGACTCCGAGCTGAAATTGGGAGGACTCCTGATTTCTAGCTCTTTACTGTATCTCTCTGAATACCTTCTGGGAAGCATTTCGAACCCTCATCGCATCCCAAAGACTTTGTAGGCAAAAAACGTTTAAACCATCTCTTCTTATGTAGGTGAAAACGTAAGTACCCTGCCTGGGCAACGAAACTTCTATCTGAAATCGTTGAGTCAGGAATAGAGGGTTTTAGTTGTCTTGCCAGACATACTATGCTGGCAAGAACCCATTGCCGAGTCTCCATTAAATCTGATGCGAGATTCCAATGGACAAAAAATTCACCTGTCTTCTTGGTAGTTAAGGGCCAAGAGAAAACAAAGAATTCCCTCATAAAATTTCTCAAAGAAGTTTGATGAGGAGCAGTTCCATCTTGTCGGAACACGGAATCTGAAGCCACAAAAGATCCCATTCGAAGTACATGATATCCTACTCTTGTCGTATTGAGGTATCGTATCAGATCCCGAAGATCTTAATCCTCTGCTATCTCTAATTCTCCTTGTATAGACAGAGTATAGCCTTTTACTGTGCTCTTTGATAGCAGATATATATAAAGTTGATTCTTCCCTCTGAAAAGGAAGAAAAAACCTATATGTGGTTCACAGAGGTATCGGAAGAGGACAGTTTCCTCTTCCATCAAACACGATCTGCAGCAATTCTATGTCCTGGCTATGACTATTGTCATTCACCTTTAAAATCCTCTCATTCATGTCCACTTCTGGTCAGTCTGCACGAAGACTGACTCAGAGTGGAGAGGTTGTTAAGGTCCATTTGTAATAGATGCTTATAGAATATTCAGACTGTCTTGGAAAAGACTTCCAATACATGCTGTGAGAAGAACGTGACCTCTGTGAATCCAACCTCTAAGGCCAAAATGAGGCATAAAGTATTATCCTCTCTTTCTTTGACGCCCTTTATCTTAAATTCTGTAAAGCATTTATATTTAGGGGAAAAAAAACTAAAGTTTATTCCCCTTTCTATAAAATAAAGATGGTGTATATTGCTACTTCTCTTGGTTCAAGGAAAAGGAAGCAGTCTACAGGAAGCCTGTTCGTCTTCTACTCTTTGCAATAAATGTTAGACATATGATAACAGTTATTATCGTTGATCGAGAAGGTTCTCACGGACATGCAAAATCTTGCATCGAACCTCTTTTTCCAAATAGGTTCTCTTTGTTAACGCGAACAGGAGCGAAAAAGAGATTCTCAATGCTCTTTGCAATATGAGAGAGTCGTGGAATTGGCCTAATTGATTAAATGGGTAACGAAATCAGGAACGAATCTTGCCGTTACCGAGCGTACTGTCTGAGAGGCTACTGGACTCTTATGTTAATAACTCGCTAAAACGAGAAAATATCTTGGATGGTGCTCTTGGCTCATTGCGCCAGGTTGGCGCTTCAGACCGGCGCTTTCTTCTAATACTCTTTATGTTATGTGCCAGAACATCTGTGCCTTTATGGTACCCGCATCCTTACACATGTTAATTCCGTTCTTAGTAGGAAAAAAACTCTTATATACGTAGTATATTCTATTCAGGGAAACCATTTCTGCCACGAAGAGAATGTTTCCCATTCCACTCATCCATCTTCTCTTGAGCAATATCTGATTCTAAAAAGGTTGTGTGCGTTTCTCGAAAGACTTGACCATACCGTAGTCTTAAAGTGAATTCTCTACTACATCCATCTTCTCACTAAGCATGTATTCTAATAAGCCATGCTTTCGTAAGCATGAGAGCATTATATAATATAATGTTCTGCTGTGTTAGAATCCTTTAATAATGATCCCTACGGTAAACAGCATTGAAAGGTTATAAAATCTTTCTTATTGAAAGCTTCTTAGCAAAAGGCAGACAATATTTTATTTATGTTAGCTTAACTATCCCCTCCATTCGAGACTAAGTCCATGATTGTAGGGGGAATATACGGTTAACCATTCGATCCCGTTGGAGAGAGAGATGCAACCGACTGCTAATGACCGAGACCTGGATGGTACTGTATTGGCCTTACGCTTACAATGACAGCCCGGCCGTCTCGCTCGCTGCCTGGCTGCATTCATCGTGAGTTGCCAGTTACTTCATTTAATGAAGGACTATAAAATTATTCCCGAGCCTAAGGAAGCTCTCAATAATGCCAATTTAAGCCAAACAACCTTTGTTAAATACCGAAGCTGAGTAGGTATTGTCGTAACAAACTTTTTAAGCGAAGTCCTTACCAGGAAAATCCTGTAAGGATATAGATAATTTCGTAGCGAACCACAAAGGCAACTATGGTATGCGTATATGACTTGTCATTCAGCAGTCGTATGCAGCAAGTCTTCCTTCTACATTCTTTCCTCTCCGATGCGGAGAGAGAATGGAAATTTTGCCCTCTCCGTTCTTTTCGTCAATAAACACGAATTAGCATTAGTCGAAAGAGATCGCAATGAAAACTCTCGGATCGAAGAGAATCCCTCAAATTTTTATTCTCTTGGAGATAAGGCCGTATTCTACGCCTCTATTATCTGGAAGAGCCTCTAATCAATGAATGAGAGCTCGTACAAACCTTGTTCAATTTGCAAACGATTGCCACTCTTTCTGTAAATGGTTGGTTGCATTATTTTAGAAGGAGGAAGATTTTAATATCGTCTTATTAGTAATGAACTAATTTTTTTTCAATAAAAAAGGTCGCTAAGGTCTTATAAACTGAGAGACCTGCTCCCTTATTGGCTTCCAATTCCGATCTATCTTCCATTTCCTGTCCATCAAGTTGGGAGAAGAATGAGCAACCGGAGGAGATTCTAACCTGACAAGGGCTAAGGCCGCCTGTGCGACATCTTGAGTCCCCGCCAGGAAAAAAAAACCGATCTTGCTCTTGCCATTACTTGCATTAAGACTATCCTGAGAAGGGCGACGGCCGCCTGTGCAACAACTCCCGTCCTTTGCAGGAGAAATCCTCGAATGTCTTTCACCTTACGCCGAATCAGGATCTAACTCCATATACGATGAAGATCCTGGTTTATAGCTTCAGGCGCTTAGCGCCTCATCTCAGGCGCTTTGCTCCTTGTTTCAGGCGCTTCAGGCTTTCAGGCGCTTTGCGCCTCATCTGAGGCGCTTCAGAAGCCTTGCGCATCGTTTCAGGCGCTCCAGGCGCTTTGCACCTCATTTCAGGCGCCTCAGGCGCTTTTAGCCTTGTTTCAGGCGCTTCAAGCGCTTTTCGCCTCGTTTCAGGCACTCCGAGCCTGTTTTCAGGAGCTTCAGGCGATTTGCAACTCCTTTGAGGAGCCTCGGACGCTTTTTCGCCTCTCTTCAGGCTCTTCAGGCGCTTTGCGCCTCGATTCAGGCTCTTTAGGCGCTTTGAGCCTCATTTCAGGCTCTTTAGGCGCTTTGCGCCTCATTTCAGCCTCTTCAGGCGCTTTGCGCCTCATTTCAGGCTCTTCAGACGCTTTGCGCCTCGTTCCAGGCTCTTCAGGCGCCTCGAGCCTTGTTTCAGCCGTTTCATGTCCGAGGAGCTAGAAGCTTAAAAATTATATATGTATGTTTAATCATTAACCGAGATCCATAATTCATTCGATCAACATATATTCTTTAATATCTAATTCGTTCTTCTCATAATAGATATATTTTCATATAAATGTACCGATGAGGAATTTGTTGAAATAACTCTTTCAAACCCCATGGGATAGAGCCTCCATCTATTTGTACGGGGGACGAAAACAGGATAGGGCAATGCCTCTACCGCAACTGTTATCGAAAGATATCTCTCTGAGGTTCCGATATCTACGACGAGATTATCTTGCATCTTCATTGAATCTACGCCGTTCAAACTTTCTTCTCCTTATCCGTCAACACGATAATAATAAGGGGAACACATTACATTAGGACGCCTTTCCAATGGCGAACTTGGCAGTCTGGGACATTCTACAGAACCTGCCGAGGGGACGCCTGATCGGTGGGGATTCTCTGAAACCCCCCTGCGGTTGTCGACATTCCTTCTCCTCTGGGCTTGTGAGCTTGGAAGAGGTCTAGACCTGGGAGCGAGACAGCCGATCAGACGCACCCTCCATTGCAATGGGGGAACACTATATTCACTTCTTACCTTTTAAAAGCTTGCATTTGAGCTATCCATTTATCTTCAATTTGCATATATAAATTTGTAGTTTCTGAGGAGTAAGAAGGTGATGAGGATGCAACAACTACTAGTACTGCTAATACTCTAACTGCTCGTTAGCACAAACGCTATTAAAGCTTATAAAGTAAGCGTATCTAGTTATATGCTTTTCTGACTTCCTAAAGTAGGAAATTAGAGTTTAATATTTCCTTAATAAAGTTGTAACCTTTATTACATGTAATAATGAATAAATATTAATAATTCTCTTTATGGCAAACTATGTGAGTGTCTACCGATGATTTCGGTAGTTTCACTTAGTATTTTCTTCGAAATTTCGAAGCGAAATTCATTAAAAAGTTAATAAAAGCGTATGCCGAACCAAAGACCCAGTACTTCCCTGCAAAAGACAGCCCAGAAGATCGATGGCGATGAAACACGAAAATCAAATCAGGAGGAACCGTAAACATACGTTTACAGTCCAAACGATAGAGAAAAATCTGTCCTTAGAAGGTAATAGTTCCTATTCCTGCCACCCAGCGGCAGGCCGGTAGATCACCTGACCTACCTACCTGTAGCGTGTGCCGCGAAATTCGAATTTCTATCGGGGACGACGGAGTCTATAGCTAAGTATATTTCTGACAGGGAAGTTGAATGTATGAAAAAAAATCTTACACCTTTAAACTGTCCATCATACAAAGTAGGTAATGTATTTTATTCAGTCTAAATTAGCAACTAAGAAGGTATGGCAATTACCTGTAGTTAATGCAGTGCAGTGCAGTGCTTTGTGAATGACCACCAGTTTCATTCTACCTTCAATACATAGGCTAACCAATTGCTGAACCCTTATGAGGAGCTGCTATACTACTGAAACTACTTAAATTACCTATAGTGACATGATACCCAATATGTTACGACAAACTTGGTATGGTAACAACATACTCTTGTCCTTCTCTATCAAACTATAAGAATCTACACAATAAATCTAAGACAAGCAACATTCTGCCATTACCAATAACCTAAAAAGTGACTAACAGCACTAACCCAAGATGATTAGTTTCTCTGCTCATCTGAAACATGATCATAAACTTAGACTTCCCTTCATCAGATATCAAACCTGCCTCCACAAAAAACAACAGAAAAACAAATCTTCAACTAAGCTCCTTGTGCTTTTTTGATTCTTTAAGATTTCCCAACAAAATTTCTTTCTTCCTTGGAATACTGCATATACTCTCCTAAACACGACACTACAGTAAATGTTGTTGGTATTTCTACAGAAGCAATCCGCTGTGGCCTTGACTATGGCAATTGACTTTTCCTATGTTATTTTACTTACTGAACAAGAATTTAGAGTAATATTTATTCGGACGACTGTAATTAACCCCCAGGGGTCAGTACTAAACACGGAGAAATACATTGGACGACCCAATCCCTAGTGGATGTCGTATCCGTGGTTACGTTCCTTGCAGTTCGTAGGGAACTATTCTTTAGAATTACCCTGCAAGAAATGTAACCACGGATACGACATCCACTAGGGATTGGGGCGTCCAATGTATTTCGCCGTGTTTAGTACTGGCCCCTGGGGGTTAATTACAGTCATCCGAATAAATATTACTTAAAATTCTTGTTCAGTAGGTAAAACTGCATAGAAAAACCGCAACTGCCATAGTCTGGGCCGCCGCGGATAGGTACCCTAGATCTACCATGTTGTTTTTATAGCTAGGTATAGAAGACTTCTTCTGGTCACTTGTCAACAAATACACAAACTTACTAAACCTTCCAGTGTCAAGAACCATTATCGGTGCAAGGAAAAAAAATTGCCAAAAGGCAATTAAAAACTAAACCACCACAGAAACAACTGCTATTATATCAACTTTACAATATGGCAGTAATACAGTACAGTATACTTTCAGACTAAAAGGTTTTAGTGGTGGCCATTATTTTCTTGTTGGCTGTTCACAAACTCAAGTACTAAAGTATTCATGTAATCTAGCAGTGTTTACATATTACAATTGTTAGAAAACAACAATCTAAAAAAAAAGGTCTTCATATGTAATACTGTACCTTTTTAAAATAAAAAAATGTCTAAAATATATGCAAAATAAAGTACACAGTATGCTGTACTTGCCTAAAAGTGCACATGAGAAAAAATAAGGAAAATATAATTAACAAAATTTGAACCAAGCTACTTTTGCAGATAAATATGCATTTGTGTTATAATTTCTTTCTAGAAACCCTATATCAAATATTTAAGTTTTAATAAAATACTTCTTACAGTAATATAATATATACTCCAAAATGTTGTGGGAAAATTTTAATCATCAGCATGTAGAATACAGTATACCATAAACTCCCACATATAAGACAACCTTTAAATCCTACAATTCACCCCAAAAAATTTGGGTTTTCTTATTACTACCATTCTAAAAAAACAAACCTTGAATTCTGTTTCAAATATATTCTCAATCCATAATTTCACACAACTCTCAGCCATCCACCCTCTCTCATGAAAACGAACAAAAATACCAGGAGGAAATTTAAGTTTTGATTTTTGTTTGTATGGTGTTTTTAAGTTGCATGGAACCAGTGGTTATTCAGCAATGGGACCAACAGCTTTACGTGACTTCCGAACCATGTTGAGAGTGAACTTCTATCACCAGAAGTACACATCTCTAACACCTCAGTGGAACGCCCGAGAATCGAACTCGCAGTCCGGCTCATACCATACCGATCATGCCACTGAGGCACTAAGTTTTGATTTTGTTTTGCATTTAAAACTAACCATAGGTTTTAATTTTGTACCATCAGCCACACAGGATAATACCACAGTAAACCTTGTCTTCTCATGTCCTGTACTTTTAAACACATACTGTTTTTACTCCTTTCAAATCTACCATTTTGTTACCGAGCATGTCAAAGTTTAATGGAGTTTCCTCCATATTTCCTATATACAACAATGGAAACTGGTGCCTTTTCCTCAGGTGAATGACGAATTGGTGAAAACTGGTTAATTTGTGATCAAGATCTCTCAGGAGCTTTTGGGCTATTTTTGTTTTCTCCCTTATTAGATTTTTTGTTCATAAATTAATTAAACCAGCCTACTGTTGGTTTAAAATCTTTCCTTTCTTCTTTGTTTGATGTAGCCCAAAATGATGTAGTCATTTTAGGGTATACGCTATTATATTTTTGGTTACCATGTAGCCATCTTGTCTCTACTAGATTATGCATTCTGCAACATTTTCTAACTTCAGCCGAGTGCTTCCTCTTCTCATAGCACATTTTTGTTTGGCCACTTTTCTTAAATTATCCTCATTCTTTCTTCCCTCTTGGTCACATTGAATGTTCTAGCAGCAGCACAGCAGTTCAAACTCTCAGCTACTTCTATAACTTTCAATTTAAAACTAGCCTCATATGCTCTTCTTTTCGCCGGTGGTTCCATGATTGATATGGGAACATGGTAAGTTAATATGAAATTTTAAACAACAGGCAGTGTGATTGTTGTTGAAGTATAGGTAAATTACCATTAATACACCTGGCTGTTTGTAACTGTTTAGAACAATTCAGTCATTCGAATGATAATTACGTATATACAATTATTATCATACATTATCATGTTAATTGGTGATGAAACTTAAATATAACAATGGTTTCCCCTTTCAAGCAATGTGTGTGGGAAAAACGTGACAGAATTGGCTCTGTTATACGGTTTATTTTGAATTTCTAAGGATATAGTAAGTAAAATAGCATTAGTAATAAAACCATCTTAACATAACCAATATTTCATAAGATACCTGTTGTTGCAAAAGCTAGCCTATACACAGAAGGTTTTGTAATTTGGCAGTTGTCTACAGATATACAAAGATATTCATGAAAATTTGCCAAAATTTTTTACCTCTTATCAAAAGGTTATCTTTTAAGTACACAGAAATATACAGTATTTACCAAGAACAGAACATTTGTCAAATATTAAAGCAACATACAGCATAGTGGCTCTCTACTATAGTCTCCCCAAGGGTATGTTACTTTCAAAGCTACAGAAACAATACAGCGTAAAATTGCCAGATCATGGATCTGCCAAAGAATGAAAGTATCTGGTACACAGATCAGATACCTGGCTAAGAATGAAACTACGTATTAACTATTAGGATCAGGATCAAGTATTTGACAAAGAATGAAAGTATATGGATCATGTAGCTATACCTTAGGTCCCGGTTTGGAATGCACGAGACAGAACTCGCCAAAACCAACTTCACAACAAAAAATAAACTTGAGCACTTTATCCAAGTCCTCATATGCCTACAAATGACAGTCTTATCAGAACTCTGACAACTGTCATCACATCTTTTCCCAAAATTCGACGGCCGACTTGTTGCCGATGGCCCCCACCAGCAATCAGCTGATCTTCCATGCGAGAGGCGAAAAGACTGCTAATTCCGAAAATGTCTCTTGATCTTACCTCCTAAAACGCTTTGCGTCGTGGTCAGGTGCCTAGCCACATTTTGCCAGGCTGGGGTAACTTGGGGTAATCTCTGAAGATAGAAATTCGGGCGAATACAGCGAGTCACCAGACGCAGTGTTAGTGCCATGTTGAACTGTGTGAAGACGCAGACGAGAAATGAAAAGGTCGATAGGAGTGAGCATTCCATTCACATTGAAAGTTTATAATGTTTCTCACTTGTTGTGAGCCAAAGTGTATAGATGTATATAGTTTTATAGACTTAAATTCTCTGCAGTAAAATAGAATTAAAGAAATATTCATTAATCATAACTAACAGAATATGGACGAACTAATACTAAGTATATAGGACGTTAGATGCCTCGGGGTACAAAAAAATTATTGTAAAAAATAGCCATTTTACACTTAATATGAATAAATTTAAATACTATATAATTGTGTATTATTCATAAATCATTAAAAAAAACAATGTCTTGAGAACACTCATTTTCCTGAATGAGACTCATTATGGTAAATTTCAAGTTATACCACCTCACTACCTACTGTAAACCATGCACTATGGCGAGCTGTACTTTTCCCAAATATGGCAAATTTTTTCAGTTGTGGGTACTGATAAAGCCCAAGACATCTGACGTGGAAGATTAACTATGTAAGACGATGTAATTCGCCGTGATGCTGCTTGGTTCTTACATTACCAATGTGTGGAGTTATTGTTACGAGCTTTCTTCTAGTTTCGTATTATTATTTTGGCAATCTATGTAGATGTATTTTTTTCTGTAGTACACGGGTTTTATTTATAGCCATTAATAATCAAGGATTTTTGTTACTTAATCAGCAGCAGTGAAGTAGCTTTCTGCTCAACCCTGAAGTACGGCTTATCCGGGAGCGTCCAGTGTCACATGAAACTGCTATTTTAAGTTCCGCGCTAGTTGAAAAACGTTACTACTTCACTGCTGGAGAATACGCAACGATATAAATATGATTGCGCAACATTTCGATGAATATAAAATTAAAAAACCACTCGTGACAACGATAGTCGTTTTTTGTAACAGCATGTGCCAATAAAGTGTAGTACTTCTTTCACCAGTACTCATGCAGATACTTCTCTAAAGTTGTCTAATCTTTGCATAGTAACAGCATCCACGCAAGATCTTGACCCTTTGTCCGCCACCCGGACAAAATAGTGCTCACATAAGTCATATTTGCGGCAACAAACGTGCTTTCTAGTTTAAATAATGTGTAAGCTTTCAAACACATGCTAACGTATACGTATGTAGGCTACGAGTCAGTTCATGGTATTAAACGATATTTTGCAGTCGTTGCAATAAAAGTACTATCATACCTAACAATATATGATTTAACTAAAGAAACAGACACACCAAGAAATGGCTACACAGTAACTGTTGCAAGTTATATCGTTGAAAAACAAACTAGCGAAGGCAATAGCGCAGCAAGCACTGTCATCTCTGAGTATCAAGATGATTGGAATTTCTAATCTAGTCAAATAAATGTTTTAAAATGGACACATTTATTATAGAAATTTTTATTTTCCTTACGCGAATACGCCTTTCTCAAAAGAAGGTATTACTACAGAGAAAACAAACATGTGGTAGCTACTACTACGATCGACTTTCAAAATTGTCACCACTCCCCAACCCAATTTTCATCAGCCGTACGTCGAACCCAGACACCTTATGTAATTGTACTCTTTCACCTCTGTCTTGCTCACATTCCTGTGATTCCTCCATAAATGAAAGCTTAGTCAAAATGTTATGTGTTCTATGAAGTGAGATTACAACAGGAAATGACCCAATAATTTCAGCATGGTATCTTTTTTATCTCTTGTTAGAGAAAATATACAATATTTTACAATTTTAATAGTAGAAGGCTATTACATGCAGAATTTTATCAAAGTTGACTTATATTTACCAGATGTTGTTTTAGATTTATCTTGTACATTTTACAATAATCTATGTATTCAGTGTTGATATTTTCTGTAGTTACCCATTTAAGCTTTTATTTGTATGTATCTATTTCATGTCATCCTTGATTTTATAAACCGTCTTATACCATCGTTTTCATCTCTTATTCCTGCTTTGTGGGCTAGCCAGTTCACAGCAACATGGTCACAAATTAAAATTACAGCAGTGTTCCTGTCCTTGTTTGAATGTGCTTCAAAATCATATCGCCGCGCTCGTCCCCCATAAACATGGTCTTCTTGAATGTTTCAGTTTATTGTTCTCAATGACTCCCATCCCAGGTAATAACCGACGAAAGTGACCTCTCTCTTGCAGAATTTAAACTTCTCGGGCTTGAGTGTGATACCTGCAGAGGCACACGTTTGACAGGAATTCATATACATGCCAGAACGCCTCTTCAATGCTGTGATCGTATAGCAAAGTGTCGTCAACGCATTTATGCTTTCTGGTGATGTCTTGCAGGGCATCATCAAACCTTTTTGTGTAGGCGTCCGACGCCGAACAGTGGCCCATGGGTGTTCTACGATAACGGTATCGTCCCCATGGAGTGATAAAGGTCGTAAGCGGGCGGCTGTCTTCGTCCAATTCCACTTGATGGAAACCCCAGTGGGCGTCCGCCGTAGTCTTGTACGTATGAATGGGGATGCTTGAAATCATGTCGAAGGGTGCCGGTGTATGATGAGTTTCCCGAAGACAGTGGGCGTTGAGGCGCTGGAAGTCTACTGTGCGGCGAGGTTGACCCGTCTTCTTGGCGACAACGACCATCCTTGCACACCATTCCGTTGCATCCCCCACTGGGACTGGTTCTATCACGCCCTTCCGAACGTCCTCGTCAAGTTGAGCCTTGACCTCCTCTTCCCAATGCTTAGGGATTGTCGCGGGCGTGTGACAGGCATAAGGCACGGCATCAGGCAACAAATGGATGTGGTGCTGCTTGCCCGTCATGACAGGTAACGGTTCCCTGGTTGTATTAAAGGTTGTTGAAGAGAAATGCCGTAATAACCACTCCTCAAGTCTCGGTATATTCTCCTCCACAGGCGGGATGGGTAAGGTGGCTGGCTTCATTGTCTTAGGGAGTTAGGCCGTGCGGCGTCTTCATTAAGCACATCAGCTGATGCAACGAGATGGTAGGGGTGAGGGAAGTCAGGGGGTACTATTCCCAGCTCCTTACAAGCATTCAGCGATATATAGAAGTTCTTGGCCGTCGGCACAAAGTAAACCTCCTGCTTCGTGCGTCGCCCACCTATATCAATGAAGCATGTCGTTGATCCAAGACATCTCACTCGTAGATTAGCTACGTCCCCTCAGACCTGCTCGCGGCTGCAACTCCAGTGAATTTATTTGCAGTCTTGAGAGAATCGTGGGTCCGGCAACGCAGATCTGTGCTCCTGTGTCTGCTACGACGAGTGTGGATACTGAATTCCCGTTTCTATGGGAAACACAAGCCTTGATCGTGGGGTGGGGGGAGAGGTGCGTGTCTGCAACAATCGCTAAACTCGAGGCAAGCGGCGCTTTCTTCGTATTCCTGCAGCATTTCTGAAAGTGCCCTACCTTTTGGCACCCGTGGCACGTTATACCTCTTGCTGGGCACGACGCTCGACCAAAGGGATGGCGCCCCCCACAATTTCCGCAACGCTTCACATTGGAATTGCCGCGCAACACCGCGACGTCTGGCTCTACGTCATCAATGCCTGTGACGTCATCACTCGAGGCGCCAGCAGACCCCCTCTCACTGATAGCGACGCGTGGGATACTTTCGACATCTTGGCGTGCAGCTTCGAAAGTGCAGCACAGTGTCTGAAGGGCATCTACACTCTTAAATGCTCACATGTCTGAAAAACATGCCTCTTTAATACAGGGTCACTGAGGCCTACCATTATTTTCCGCAACAGCATGTACTCTATTAAACACTCCCCGCATTTGGGACACTCAAAATTACAGTCGGTGGCCTTCTGAGCACACCTTGAAAAATAGTCGCTCACTAATTCCTCGCGCCCTTGTGCGAGGGCAAAGAATTCAGACCACTGAACTGCCTGATTCGACGACCGCAACACAATATTCCCGATGGCGTCCAGAGCCGCGTCTGGGGCGAGGGCATTCCTTTGGCATCTGAATACCGAGCGTCCAGTGCACGTTGCAACGCCGGTCACAGTTGAGCCTAATGTGCAGGACAACATCCTGCGGCGGGAACTTGTTAAGGTGAATCCAATACGTCATCGAACGTCTCCAGGATCTGAACGCTGCCGAAGAAGGACATTACCGCCTCACACTTCTCAGGGGCAGCAGAGACAGGAACTTTACCGGCACGTGCTCCTGAACCGGGAAGGGCATCCTGAAGGGAACGGATGGCACGCTGCTGGTCTGCAATAACGTCTGTGCTTGCATGACGGCCTGTGACAAGGCCCTTGGCATTGCAGGTGAGGCACGCCTCGGCGTGGCCTGGGGTGGTCGACGTATCTGGGGCATGGTTGGTCCTTATCCTACTCACTGCGCCATGTTAGTGCAT
>NC_061101.1:19772711-19810142 GCF_015104395.2 Macrobrachium nipponense | reverse complement strand
TGATACAAAGATTCCTTTACCGTCAGAGGAATTTATTTCTGGTGATAGAAATTCATTTCTAGATATAATGTGGTTCGGATCCCACAATAAGTTGTAGGTCCCGTCGCTAGGTGACAAATTGGTTCCTAGCCACGTAAAAATATCTAATCCTTCGGGCCAGCCCTAGGAGAGCTGTTAATCAGATCAGTGGTCTGGTAAAACTAGGATATAATAACCTTTTTTTTCCTCTAATAGCACTTAAGCTCACTCATGTATGTAACCTCTATATTAGACTTTTAGTTTTCTGTAAAAGAAAACTATTGAGCCGGCTTTGTATGTCCGTCCGCTCTCAGACCTCAAACTACTGAGGCTAGAGGGCTGCAAATTGGCATGTTTATCATCCACCCTCCAATCATCAAACATATTAAATTGCAGCCCTCTAGCCTCGGTAGTTTTTATCTTATTTAATGTTAAAGTTAGCCATAATCGTACTTCTGGCAGTGCTATAGGTGCCAATAACAGAGGCCCCGGACCATGGCTGAGTTTCATGGGCCGCGACTAAGGGTTTTATGGGCCATAGCTGAGGCCAACAACCCGGTAAGAAAACTCGATTGCGCCGAAGAAACTTCGGCGCATTTTTAACTTGTTTTAATCTTAACCAGGCCGTCCGCTTGTTGACATGATCATAATTGCTGGACTCTATCACAATAATTATCTCTCTTTTTTTCAACTAACAATGTCTGTTTATGCATTACGGGGTAAAAGTGTGAAGGGCATGGCAGAAATATGGGCCGACCTTAATGACTTCGGTACATGGAAGAAACTTCATAAAACCAAGTTCCTGCTTATCAGCATAGCACGCAAACACCGGACGGATATCACGAAAATGTATTTTAGGGGTGGGGACATCTTACAGACAATTTATCAACAACGTTCTAACTCCCACCTGAATATATATATATATATATATATATATATATATATATATATATATATATATATATATATATATTCAGGTGGGAATTAGAACGTTGCTGATAAATTGTCTGTAAGATGTACCATCTCTTAAAGGAGAAAGTTTTTATTTTTATTTTTTAAGAAATAAACTGTAATCAATTATGCGAGGAAGAAAGAATTCATATTCAAATAATAATACTGAAAAAAAGATGATTTGGCCTTCACTCCAATCCAGAAATCTGTTTCTGAAGTGTTATATTCGTCTGGTAAAATAGATCGGATTATTTTGAGAAAAAGTCAAAGAAAATCTTGAGGACTCCCGATTGAGCGAGGGCCAGGAGCCAGCGAGAGGGCCTTCCGTCCTCGTTGCCATGACGACGCGCAATAAACAACTTGGGCAGCGGAACCTGTTGATAATCTACGTCAATATATTCGGAAGACAGTGAGCGTTGGTCAGTGTTCCAGAACAGAGGTGTTAGGCGATTTCTTGAAGACTGGCTTGTGTCCATGCTTTCACAGTGATGCTTAGATGCTAGTTTAACGTAAGTTGACTATTTTTGTGCCGTTGCGGGTTACTGAGAACTTTTGGATTTGGCCGGAAGCCTGCAATGTTGGTTTGTTGAAGCCTATTTGATTCATGTGATTAAAACGTGGAACTAGGTTGGAAATGCTTCCTCGTCATCGCTAGCTAAAAGTAATTTATCTCATAGATTCAGAAGATAGTTCTTCCAAATTGTGCAAATTGCGATTGCTAATTTTTTTTACCAAGAAAAGGAGATTTCTTAGTTTTCCACTTACCAGTTATGAATCACTGCTGACTCACTAATTTGGAATGATATTTGATTATCTTCAGAAGAGTACCTGAATACTGACTGAATTTTAGGTCCACACACATCAGACATTTATCCGAATCAGCGAGATATTTTCTTTTATCATAAGTTTCACTTGCGATAGTCTCATCACCAACTTTTATCCGGAGAAATCATATAACCTGCAAATGAAGAAGATTTTCTAGGTTGGTATAAAGTTTGAATTTCAAACCAGTCTCTTGGACTAGAAACGGAGATGATTTTTTCTGTAAAAAAAAAAACTTTGTTCGACTTATATTATTTAAAATAGACCAGATATATATAGTTTCATAAAATGGAGGATTATGGCTGTTACGCTAACGGAAAGAATTGAGTAAGAACAAACAAACAATGCAAACTATTGAGAAGAATAGACGATGAAGTTACGCTAATCTTTGTAAGACCTAGACCAAACAGACGAAAGTTAAAGGTTGGTTGATGCTGACGCTCCGGTTAAAGGCTTTCGTCAATCTTCGTTTACTTCCACCCGCAAGCATTGCTTTCTGAATTATATATTGTTACTACTTTTATCACAAGATTATAGAAGAATTAAATATTCAATTTTGATTCGGTATAATAACGGCTGACGTAATCTAATACACAAAAATGTGCACGGAAGCCGTAATTCGAATTGCCATCGCGAGAGCACATCCACTTTCTGTAATAACGACGGGAAGCTGTAATTAGTGTCAACATTGGGGTGCGTTCACATCAAAGTAAAACATGTCATCACGTGTCGGCAACTTATCGCATACACCAAAAAAAAGGTTGAAATCAAGTCAACTTCCGAAAGTGGGGAACGAATCCGTAGCTAATGCTGGGTATTCACATAAAGCACTGTTAGGCCTACCAACAAGCTGACGTGTGCTTAAAACTCAACAACAATCAATCATGAGAAATTTTCGTACCGCATAATTAAGATTAAGACATCCGGGTGAATTCTGACCATCTATGAAAAGTAATGATGTGATTAATAATAATTTTGAAAAGAAACAAAAGAAAATGCTGACTCTAAGACAGGGAGACTACACGGTTTAACTTAACCATCTATTCGTTCCTAAAACCAATTCTGATACATAACGAGAGTAATAGTAATCTTTTTTTCCAGATGCATAAAATCATGTTTATCAAATGAACACTGTATTAGATATCACTGATGTAAAGACAGACAGCTTATGACGTCCCTTTACGTTTAATCAAATGAAATAACGGAAGAAAAGGCGTTATTCGCAAGATTATTGTGGGAAACGAGACAGTCACCATGTCACTCGGTCGAATGCATATTAATCGTCACCTGAGTTGTAAGCTACAGGCACCATGACTTCAGTTAAACATCTGAGTTCCGCCGAGCGTCGAGGGGCTTACCGAGAGCGCTCACGGAGCCAACCGCCCCCCTCCCGTCCGAATTCCACGGCCCGTCAGAGTTTCACGAATGGAGAGGTGATGGCAGTTGGCCCTGCCAAATCTAGAAGAGGCAGCGACTGGGGCATCCATGGCGTGGGCAGGAGGAGATTTCATTCGGCCAAAATGGATGAGGTAAGGTGACCAGTGGACGGTGCCAATCATTACCGTTTAATTCCAAAATGTGGGATTATCTGGCTTCCTATACGTTATACCCCTCCCAGTATAAGGTATTTTGGAATTCCCCTCAACCCTTTTCTCATAAATACACATTTTATTGACAAGAACCACGTATGTTAAAGTTCAAAAAGATAATTCTATATTTTGATTCGAAAAGGTATAAAAAGGTTACGATAAAATTTTGTGAGTACATTAGCAAGAAGGAAATGAATCGAACGTGGAGGTCATTTTCTCTATCCAGTTCGTAAAGAACTTGAATCAGTCAGCTGATATTTACTTGATAATCGCTAACATAAACTTGTCTGTCCTTCCACCTTCCACCTAAGCTCCGGAGAGCAAGTCGAAGGTCCATAAGCTCCGCAGTGTCTTCGTGCTCGACGACGCGCACCGTTGAGGCCTTCACTCCTGCATCTCGCATGAGGGGCGCCGTGGTGGCGGGACCCCCGAAATTAGGGGTCTTTCGCCCCCGCCCTTCCTCGCCGACCACCTTCAGGAGAATGTACGAGAGGGGAGACGTTCCGGTGACCTTGCATCACGATCACCACGGTCACACCCTGCGGTGGAAGGTAGGTGAACTTGTTCCGAAGGGAGGTATAGGCATTAATTAAGGTTCTTGCAGCGTCCCTTCGGCGTCTAGCTTCAACCCCTTTCGTTTCTTTTACTGTACCTCCATTCATATTCTTTCTTCCATCTTGCAATCCGCCCTCTCCTAACAACTGCTTCATTATACTAATAGTACTACTGCAAGGTTTTCCTCCTGTTTCACCTTTCAAACCTTATACTATCAATTTTCATTTCAGCGCTGAATGACCTCATAAGTCACAGTCCTTGGTCTTTGGCCAAAATTTAAAAAAGGAAGAGAATAGGGTGATTTAAAAGGAAGAAAATAGGGCGATTTAAAAAGGAAGAAAATAGGGCGATTTAATAGGGAGAAAATAAGGTGATTTAAAAGGAAGAAAATAGGGCGATTTAATAGGGAGAAAATAAGGTGATTTAAAATGAAGAAAATAAGGCGATTTAAAAGGGAGAAAATAGGGCGATTTAAAATGAAGACAATAGGGCGATTTGAAGGGAAGAAAATAGGGCGATTTAATAGGAAGAAAATAAGGTGATTTAAATGGAAGAAAAGAAAGTTATTTAAATTTTTAGAAATAAGGTGATTTAATAAAGCATTGTGGTTTTGCGCGTCCTTATCATTCATTCGCATCCTTACTATAACTAACTGATTCAGCCAACTTTTTCAGCACCATTATTTTCGAGTGAGTGAATAAATTGAGCGAGAAAATTGGTATTTGTGGGAACCTTATGACTGTTGTAAGTGAAGTAATAAATCAAGTAACCGTTCATTTCTTGGCTCTAAAATACGCATGGTTGCTCTTTCCTGTTTGCTTGGTGATTTTCTTTGCAATTTTGTTATTTTATTTCTTCATTTTGGGTGGCAGAATTGATTGATTGATTGTGTCTACTAAAACTGACGTCACTACATCTAGGTTATTAACACCGAAATAAATTTGAATAGAAAAACATAAGTTTAAAATAAATTTCATATAAAAATATCTAAAAATATATGTATATAAATATATTTGTTCAAATACATAAATTCTTGCATAGACATTTTATGTATAATCTAAATTTTATTTTAGGTGGCAGGGTAATCTTGTATAGGACTTCATTTTCAGGATTCTCTCTTCTCTCTCTCTCTCTCTCTCTCTCTCTCTCTCTCTCTCCGTATGACGATGTGTGTGATTACAAAGGTATAGCATTCATTGCACAACGGTTTATCAGAGATGAGCAGATCGGGTGTCATAACGATTTAGTTAAAACACCATCATTACCAGATTGCTTTTATAGATTTAGTCGGCGTTATTCTAGCGTTTATATATTTTCGAAAAACTCAAGGGAGCTTTTTGTTCACAGAGCATATTCATGAAGCAAAACATATCAACTTATTACGTAATGAGTGAGAGAATGAAACTAATAATTATCAGTGAAATAAATGTTCGAGCATCAAGTAGCATTAGGCTGCAAGTGCCATATAAGTAGCAGTAGTAGTAGCCGGGATGTCTCTTTGAAACAGCTCCTGCCTTTCCAACGACTCCAGAGTAACTGCAGTATTCATGCACAGCTGCACAGTGCACACGCAGCCATCCTGAGCTGTTGCTGATTGGGAGCAATGAGTCTCTATGCAGACGGAGTAAATACTACCGATCGTGGGTGTTGCGTGAGAAGCCTCACTGACCAGACGATGCATGTTCGTCCTCTTTCCATCAGCGAGAGATTAAGACCTCAGGCCTTGCCTGACTCTCCGCTCCCGGCCCTTCTCTCATTTGCTGGAATAAATATGTAGTTGCTTCGATGTCATTCCCAGGTTTTAGTTGTCTGTAAAAGAAAACTATTGAGATGCTTTTGTCTGTCCGTCCGCTCTCTTTTTCTTTCCGCCCTCAGATGTTAAAAACTACTGAGGCTAGAGGGCTGCAAATTGGTTTCTTGATCATCCACCCTTCATTCACCAAACGTACCGAAGTGCAGCCCTCTTGACTCGGTAGTTTTAATTTAATTCATAGTTAAAATTAGCCATGATCGTGGGTCTGGCAACGCTATAGGGCAGGGCACCACCAGGTCGTGGTTGAAAGTTTCATAGACCGGGGCTCATATTGCATTATACGCGGTAGAGACAACTTGATTGCGCCGAAGAAACCGGGGCATATTTTACTGGTAGAGATCTCACAATTGGTTTGAACACAACAATAAGTGCAGTTTGAAAGATTACTGTCTGTCAAGCAACTCTAAAATAAAAGGTCACATAATCTTAATAAAAAAAAGTTTGCCAAAGGTTTTTCCTGGCTCTGATATTATAGGTTGCATTGTCTTACAAAACAAAATATGTCCTGATAACGATCTAAATTTAAACTATAAAGGATTCAAAGAAGTTCATTTATTTCCTAGTGGTTTCCTAAGGATTCTAATTTTTCCATTGTGTAATGAATAACGATGAAAATGAGAATTTGATTTTTGAATTCATCGACTGATTCCCTTTTAGTCTCTGTCTGTTGTCCAGGCCGACTATCCTTTAGCGGGCGAAATGTTACACTCAATATTTCATTAGGTGAGATACGGGGTAGGTCGCTGTGGTAAAACTGAATGAGTAGAAATCATCGAAGCACCACAAGGCTTATAAAATTGTTTTGTATACAGTGGTGGATTTCAAGGGGGGGAGGGGACCTGGTCACGTGTTCCCCTCCCACCCCCATCCCATTGGATTGGATACGAATAATAGAACATTGTTTTCTTTCAATAAATCATTATTAGTAGCAAAAATTTGCTTAGTTAATGATTATTTCAACAACAACAACAACTTCTACTGTGTATATATATGTGTGCATACATATATAGATTTTGATATGTACCGTATGTTTTTACATGTTAAATTATATATATATATATATATATATATATATATATATATTATAGATATAAATATAAATATATATATATATATATATATATATATATTATATATATATATATATATATATATATATATATATATATACATATATATATATATATATATATATATATATATACTATATATATATATATATATATATATATATATATATATATATCATAAGTGGCCCCAATGAATGATTTCTAGATCCGCCACTGTGAGTATATCTGGGGAAGCTTCTCTTTAACTGGAATACGGTGAAGCACCAAAAAGGCTTATTAAATATTAAGCATGCTGAACAATATTCGGAAATCAAATAGCCTAAAATTGCATATGAAAGCTAGACTAGACAAAAGTCAAGCACGATCTACTTGCATGTTGCTACGTGGACATGAATCATGGTATGAGAATAGAAATATCTAAAATATTTTGTCGATTTGAAAATAAGACTTTAAGAAGACTATTAGGAGTCTGGTGATAGGACAGAGTTATAAATGATACCGAAAGGGAAGCTATGGAAGTTCAAAGTGATGAAAACCCCGTGAGAGATTGTGTCAGCTAGGGTCCTGCGGGCACCAGAGGATTCTGAAGTCCTAGATCTACTTGCAAAGGAACCAAGAGAAGGTAGAAGGAAGATGAGTGGAGACTTGTGGAAGATAAAGCTCCTACAAAGATGCAGGTAAAGAAATTTCACAGAGGCCCTTTCTTCGCGTCAACCGACGTAGCAGTAGGCAATGATGATGATGATGACATCTGAGCTTTTTATTCTTTCTTTCTTTTTGAAATATTGATTCATAGTAGGCATGTCTCACGAACTTCTTCTACCAAAAGTGCGTCTCAAAGAAATGTATTCAGTCCATCCACGAATGACTACAAAGTAGTACCATAAAAGACGATCGTCACTGAGAGGAGATTCTTGGCAACATTCTCAGCCACATCCACGAATGTAGAAGCTCACCGAACTTGGTGGTGCGCGGACCTTTCAAGCTATCTATTATGAATGGCGTCCTTCAACGTCCTCTTTATTTGCTTCGTGTTAAAAAAAAATGCTAAATCTCTATTCTATAAGTAATTATATAAGTATATATGTATGTGTTTAGTATTACATAAAGTATAGTCCTTAAATCCACGGTAGAAAGGTAAGTGAAACGTAAGTGCTTGTTCCGAGTCCTTATTTCACTTACCTTTCTACCGTGGATTTAAGGATATTCTCAAGTACGTGTTCCTTCGTGCTACACTGGATAAAGTATAGTACGTATATTTGTCATCATAAAAAGGTGTCCTAAGAGGGTATGGTTCCTGAGAGGAACCAGCATCAATCACTGCCACATCTACAGTGTAGATTCTACACTTTAAGTGCTGAGTCGTGGATGAAACCCCTTTATGGAAAACTCCCTCATCATTAACTGCTCCATCCACCTCCACAGAAGGCTCGTCGGGAGCGCCATTAACCGAGACCAACGAGTTTATATAACCACGATGACGACTTCAAGTCGACGTTCTAGTAGACCACTGGGTAGTCACTTAGGTAACTAATTTTAAGCACAGTGGTCTACTAGAACGCCGACTGGAAGCCGTTTTTGTGTGCTGTCGGGTGTTCAAGTCACTTAGATACCAAATCATTTATCATGTATAATTCCCCTTCGGTGATATCCCTGCAGTAGCGCGAACTGGATAAAAATCGACATTTGTTGCTTAAGGTTTGAATATAAAATGTCACGGTGATGTGATAGAAATCAAGATATATAATATTATATATGTATATAAATAGCTAAATCACGAAAATATGGAACGTGAAGGCTATATAAATATAGGAAAACGCCACGAAGGAAAGTGAAACAACGGAGTAGTACTAGGCCTTTTCTTCGCTAAGTAAAGGACAGTATGTCGAAAGGACTAGCACCACTCGGGTGCTTCACTTTCCACCGTGTTATTTCCCTTCGTATATATATATATATATATATATATATATATATATATATATATATATATATATATATATATATATATTACATATATATATAACATATATATATATATATATATTATTATTTATATACGTTATATATAATATCGATGTTTAGCAACGAAGTGTTTAAATGGAAGTGTTCGCTTATTATCAATCAATTTTAACTGAGCTCTAAATTACAGACAAACGCAGCGACAGCATTAAAATAGGAGAATTAAGGCAAGAAATGTTATCTTAACGATACCTTAAGACTCTTGTAGCCAAACAGGAAATCAGAGTTCTCGTAAAAGCACGCGAACCAAGGTTTTCGGGGCTCATTAGTATTAATTCTTAATGAAGGTGGAAGAAGTTTATCCTTCGCCTATCGATTTCAGTTGCCAGTAGGAGTCACGCCACCGCAAGAGAGAGAATATAATATAAATAATTCTGCATTCGCTCTAACATGCTGACCGATATTTGTCATTACCGGAATTTTACAGTATCTAAATTCAAGACACCACTTTGCACAATTTCCAGTGTGAAACATCGGAAAAAAGGAATAGCTGTGTAATGCCAACAGAAGTATTAATTTGAAACTTGGTATCGAAAATGATTATAGTCCGAGTTAAGAACATGATCGACGGTACCTAAAGTTGCCGAGGAGTCAATATATTCGAAGTTATGGAATAACATAGTGTGACATTTAGTTAATGGCACGCTCGTGTGATCAGAGTGAAGCAAATTACATATATTTATTTTTATTATGGAATAATGAGGACTGATGTGAGAGGCGTATTTTGACACTGCTCTGGTAACAGGGAGAGAGAGAAAAAGAGGCTAAAATACGTACTCTGCTTCCGTGCCTGTTCATGCAAGGTTAATATTCACATGTGTCCCAGCCATATTCTGACGTAAGCAAGAACGGCGCCCATTGGTGACAGGTTTCTCAAAATTACCGCCGACGTTGTATCGATTTGCTCACACTCTTCTTCGAGATTTCGGTCGTCAGCCGAGAAAAATCAGGCCACGCGAGTTGTCTGGAGGTTGGATCCGTGTCAGTATGATACAGCTCGGTGCAGTATTTGCAAACAAAACTGTCAGTTTTCGGATCTTTCTTAGATAGTGACCCCAAGTAACCTATTCACGTTAAACGACAAGAAACAATGGATGGAAACTAGAACTGAAGAGATACAACATATCCCGTTTTGGGAGCTTGTTTACATACAAGATATGTAGCACATGGTATAAACTGCCACCAGAAGTTGTAAACAGCAAGTGTGGAAGAGTTTAAAACAAAGCTAGACAAAATCATTAGGACACTGTGAATGAACAGTAAAACCTACTCCTAGAGATAAGTGAGCACGCGATGTCTCCTCGGATGGACTAATAAGTCTTTGAGACATCCTAATCCTTGTAACTACAAGATGGATACATATCCACCTTTGCGGCGTGTTTAGTACAGTCCCGTTGGGGATGACCGTAAAAATATAAACAAAAGACTGTGGATATCATATGTAGTCCTAGTTCAGACCCCTCGAAAGATCCCACTTTTTCTCCTTTCTAGGCCAAGTAGGGCTCCCCTCTGGCTTATGTCATTCTTAATTTTCAATTTATATCAAGGGTGCAATGGGCCCCAGCCTATTTGGTTGCACCTCTTTATTCCACTAGCCTTCTATCCGAGGGCTCTTTTCAAGGTGATTACGCTCCTTTGAGGGCAGCAATCTGCACCTCATTTATACTTGGGCAACTTGGTATGCCTAAAGATATTTTCTCAGGTTTTTCTTCATAAGTCCTGTTGCCCCTACCGCCACAGGTATCATTTCTATATTTCCTTCATTCCCATGTGATTTTCAGGTAATCTTTAGGTCTTTTGTTATTTTATGCCTTTCAGCTCTTTCGAGGCCAAAGTCACTGGGTACTGACTTTGCTGTTTGCCTGCACGAATGACTTTTTATTAGATACTCAACTAAACCAGAGTGACTAGTCACACTATTTTAGGGAATGTTTCGGTAAGACTAAATTCACTGTTCAAAACTGATAAGACTATTAGATATATTGGATCTTAGGACTAACATTTCTTAGGAATCATTATGATATTTAGTCTTCTATGATTTACGGTCATCCCAACGAGCTTGTACTAAGCACGCCGCAAAGGTGGATACATACCGGTTGATTCCATTGACTGAATTGCTCGAACTAAAGGTTATGGAGTATTCAAAAGAGGGAGAGTATGTTGTGCTGCTGATATATGGCCTAGACAGGTGTGTGGCTGTCGTGAAGCTTTTTTTTTTTTCTTTGAGTTCAAAGGTACGTGATGAATGTAGAAACGGTTGTTTGCTCTTTTCTTCGGTTTTCTGTGAAAATATACTATTACGATGGTTTTGTCTGTCCGTCCGCACTTTATTCTGTCCGCACTTTTCCTGTACGCTCTCAGAATCTTAAAAACTACTGAGGTTAGAAGGCTGCAAATTGGTATGGTGATCATAAAAAATGCCAAATTGTAGCCCTCCAGCCTCAGTAGTTTTTCATTTATTTAAGGTAAAAGTTAGGCAGAATCGTGCATCTGGCAACGGTATAGACCAGGCCACAACCGGGCCGTGGCTGAAAGTTTCACCGGCCGCGGCTCATACAGCGTTGTACGTATTACAGAAAACTCGATTGTGCCGAAGAAACTTAGGCGCGTTTTTACTTGTTTATATTGTAATCGCCTCTTTACTTTAAAGGAAATCAATACTAAGAACAGTAAAATTTAGTATACTTTCATTAGTTTTAAGTAAGTCTAGTCATGCAAATAACTTCCTGCAAACTCCAGCGAACTTAATATATATCACACAGCCACTTAAGCTGTCATTCTGGCATGAATTATCAACATTATTCTTCCTCTGTGCGTCATTAAAAAACTTTACAATTACCTAATGGCGAATAAATAGCGCATAAACTAATCTAAAAAGTAGGTTATGGCCGACAAGGTAATAATCTGGATAATTAACTCCTCGGTCCATGGAGGCTAATTCCAGCGTGCATGTTTAATCGCGTTTTTTTCTTTCTTCTCGGTACTTCTTTCCTTTAGATTCGCGACCTTGATAGCGCAAGTGTCCGTCCCTCAAAAGGGCATCTTTATGTCCTCAAATTCTCTCCGTGTTGACAAACTGCTTGAATTCACTCAGAGCAATGCGATTAGTCTAGTACGGTTAACTTTACAATGCTTCACGTCTTGTAACTTCTTTCCCGCCGTTATCCCTACATTGAGGGGTTGGTTGGCTGATGCGCCTTCTTCCAAGACCAGAGTGGTCTTGCTTCTTCTCCACTGCCTTCTATCAAAGGCAACTTCCTCCACCAAACCTCTTCTGTCTATATCTTCCTTCGCTTTATCTCAAGCGCCTCAGTGGTGTGGTTGGTATGATATTTGCCTACCACCTCGGTGGCTGCAAGTTCGATTCTCGGGAATTCCATTGAGGTGTGAGAGATCTGTACCTCTCGATCTTCTTCCTCTAACACGTTCCTCCCAAGCCCTCTTCACTCTCTCCTCGTCATCCATCCTCAACACCAAGGTCCTTTAAATATACTCGGCCGAGTATATTTAAAGGACCTTGCTCAACACATGCCCAATACCATCTCAATCGTAACTTTCTTTTCACCTCTGTAATCTTTACATCTTGTAACAGTTCCCATTAAAGAATACTTGAATTAATCCATTAAAAAACTCTTGAATTAATCCATTAAGAACGCTTGAATTGAATTAATCCGTTAAAGTGCGGTTGAATGAATGTAGAACATTATTGCTGGTCCAGGGGATTAAGAAATCCTCCTCTCTCTCTCTCTCTCTCTCTCTCGTCAAAAAGGCGTAGAGCATTCATTTTCATATTAGATTATCACATTCTCGAAACAATTTCGTGAAAGCACACCCAGATAATAACGATGGTTTGTAGTGGAGTATATTCTGTTGGGTATATAGTATCAGTTATATGGAAAGACTTCTAGAAGTTTCTTATGAACAATAAACATCTTGGCTCTCGATAATTGAATCTGGATCAGTTGCGAATCATCAACATGTGACCTGTGGACTTGGACAAATAAGATACTCTATTTAAAGTTGTTTGTTTCTCAGTGAGATGTCCCTTCTCTCTCTTTTTTATAAAGCATTAATAGTGCAATACTAGAGTTGGTTCAGCGAGATGCCCCTTCTCTCTCTTTTTTTTTTTTTTTATAAAGCATTAATAGTGCAATACTAGAGTTGGTTAAGGAAGGAATTTGGCTTCGGAGGTAGTAGGTATGTTAATTTACATTGCTGTCTAATTTGAACAGGGATACCAACTTTGATTATATAAACCTACCGTCGATGCCATTTTCGGCCTACCCTAACGCCAGGTAGACAAAGCTCTTTGTAAAGATCCAAGGGGGAAGTAGATCTTATATAAAAGCAAAAAAGATGCAAGCTTTAATTCGCAAACAGAGGAGCAAAGATACCACTGGTAATCACGTTTTGAGCTTTTTTTTCTTTTCAACATAACTTTAACGATGAAATTAGAATCTACAGATTAGGAATTTTTAGATTTTAAGCCTGGTCCCCTGTGATAGGGAGAACTGTCTTGTTTACGATGCTCTTTATTGCTTGGTTATATAATGGAGGGTAGATAAGATAGCAGAGCGGAAGAGACGCTGCGGATTGCAAATGGCCTCGTCACGGCTATAAATAAGTTGCGTAAATTTTTGCAGAAATTTTACCTTAGAACCCTCGTAGCTCGTAGTGCCGTCAGTATACCTCATGCGGTGCGCTGTAGGTATTACTAGAGGTTCTTTGCAGCGTCCCTTCGGCCCCTAGCTTCAATCCCTTTCGTTCCTTTTACTATACCTCCGTTTACATTCTCTTTCTCCCATCTTACTTCCACATCCTCGTAATAATATTGTTTCAAAGCACAACTGCCAGGTTTTCCTCCTATTATGCCTTTCAGTCCTTTTTACTGTGAATTTCATAAGTCCCAGCGCTTGACTTTGGGCCTAAATTTTATATTCTAGCCTACTCTTTACCATGAAACAACTTAAATATTCTGACTGATTAAGATCTTTTCCGGGTAAAGATCATTTTACCAATAGGACTGGCGACAGCAAAGTTTGATTCAATGGCAAACAACACAAATTTATCTTATAAGACAGAAAAAGCTAAACGCTACTCACTTGGTAAAAGGTACAACACCAAGATGACTTCTGTCAGTCGGTTTTGATATAAACGACCTATCTGAAAGTATCACGTGACCAAAGACAAGGATATGTCTTGGAACTGCCCCTAAAACCTTATAATGTCTCCCAACTCCTTTTTATCTGTTCTCCTAAGAAAACGTTGTATGTTTACCTCCTTCATACTGAATATAACCCTACCTGGCTTAGGAACGCATTTTATAAAATAAACGCTCGTCAGACTAATTCATTTCTCATAAATACATCATCGCCGTTCTAATATGCGTAATTAAGTCCCATTTTTCGGTACGAGACTACAGCGTGGATTTTCTCGATATAATTTGGGAGACCACTTTCGTAGCGGATTTTAATTTTCCTGACAAAATAAGCCGTCACGCCGAGCAACATGCAACGTCATTAAGTAATTGGCCTCGCGGCTCCTACGAGGAACACCAGCACAAAAGCTAACCAATTAGAATCATTGTTTGATCCATTTAGGAGGACCATGGGGCAACGTGTCATTATTTCGCTGGCACCACGAATTAGCGGGAGATTGCGCAGCTCATAGTCGTCTGGCTCCCAGGCAGTAAATAACGGCTGGTGATTGCGCGGTTCGCAATCAAGCTCCTGCGGAGCTGTTAATAATATGAGAAACAATACGGTGCGCAATTTGCTTGCGGTCCTGAGAGGACGTAATAGGTAGAGTGGTTCTAAATTGGAGTTCATTCTTCAATCTTCCCTTAATTGACTCTGCGAGGGAACCAGACCGTTTTACTTCTATTAAAAGAGCAATGGTGTCTTCGCTTTTTATTTTTCTATTTAGTACTACACGGGAATAAAACAAATTTAGGGACTTTGTTTATTGAAGAAACATTTTATGTTTGTTTTGAAAATGATTCTTGGTAATATTTCGGGGCGTGAAGGTAGAATTCCTTTAAGTTTATAAAGAAAGTGATGTAGAATACCAAACTGATCCCATGTTTTCACATATGTTTTGACATTTAATGCTTGTCCTCCAATTCGTCATTATTTGAGCCCACCATATATCAGGAGAAAATGAAGGCTGATAACCTTCTAACCTGAAATACAGCGAGATCGCCATAAGAATCCTTTGCTTTCCTTTGACTCAGGTTGACATAGAAAAGCTCGACTACCACCACTACCTGCCCCTCTTCTTCGACGGTCTTCGAGAGACGAGTCATCCCTACGACTTCTTCAGCAGGGCCGGCATAAGGGATCTCCTGAGTAGAGGAGGCGACAAGATCCTGCCGGTCATTCCACAGCTCATCCTACCCATCAAAAGTAAGTGTCTGCGGGAATCTGGGGTTAAGTACGTACGTATAAGTATTTATAAGTGCGTTAACTTTCCTGATGGAGGTTCTGGACTGTTATGGTAGAGTGAGAGATGGGATTGAACTAAGCATAAAATTATTTAAAAGTTCACCGGCGTGGAGGCGGGCGGGAACTGGCATCTTTTGATGCTGTTTTTGTCGAATTCGCTTCTAACGAAGTTGTAGGTTTCCGTTGTAACTCTGCTGTGTTGTTTTTCTTTTAACTTTATGAAATAAAATGAATTATTGAGATGTTGATATCTAAAGCGCGCGATTTATTTTCACTTTAGTCCTTTTTAGCACGGGAATGGGTCGGCACTTTCAGAGTCCGGCCCGGAAGCCACTAACTCTAGATAAACCACTATTCTTTTACTTGATCGAATTCAATGGAAAAACACAACGTATGGTCGATGTATGTAAGCCCTTCATTCCCAGACTCACTCCATTCCTCACTCTTATAACAATTCCTCCCTCAATCTTGCTGTGAGGTCGTGAAGGTATTCCTTTTAATGTTTTTATTCATCTCCGAGTTCGGTCTTAAGTGACTGATACGACTTTGGATGTAGAATTTGAAATACGAAACTCTCTCGAACCATGACCGGCAACGAAATCTTCGCAGAGGTGTCTGTGTTCGTGTAGTCTCTCTTTCTCATAAAAAAAGGGGGAAAACTCCCCTTGCAACGAAGATAGCTTCCAGTGTTTTGTCAGAGCATTTTGAGATGGCTGTCATTGCATTTGGGTCAGGATATTTTTGTCTGTAAAATTTGTGTCCTGTTCTCTAACGAATATTGTTCTATCATATATTAATATTATACTATCATTTAGCATTGCCTCGTCTTACCCACATCTTGACTCCAGAAAATATTCAATCAGTCAGTCCATCAAATTTAGAACAGATTCCATTTCAATATTGTCGTATTTAAACCTTGATAATCTTTACTAGAAGTCTTATGCCCATTTTCTTTGACTAAAGGGACGCAGCTTAATGCTGAATTTATAAGATTATACTTTGTCAGTAACTTCGTCATTGATGAATTCTGAATGTCAAAATATTCTCTTTTAAAGCTGGATGAGAAAGGGGCTCATTTTAGCATTCAATACGTAAAAGAAGCATGACGTCAAACGAGAGATGTCACAATTTGATAAAATAACAAACGACGATCGCGGGGAAAAGGCTTAAAATAACTCTGAGAGAATAGCAACGAAGTAATTGCAGCCAGATAATCAATACTACAAATATAGGCTGACGTGCACGCGAAAGAAAATGAGGCAAAATTCAAACATCCCGTGCAGTCTTCATAAGCAGCTAGTTCTCTTACTAAGCGTTGTGTGGAATTGTCAGGCAGTGGTGCGATGCAGCATTGTCCATTTTACAAATAATCAGTTCAAGAAAGCCAATAATAGCCTCGAATTTTTTTTTTCTTTTTAGAAAACTAGTAGTTTAAAAGTGTGATCGTTATGCCTACATATTTTTTCTTAATGAAAGTTTAAAAATGCTTTAAGCAAAATCTATTTTCCACCACATGCTGTAGAGTTAAAAGGGAGTTTGAAGAACAGCAACGTAGACTTCTGTAGACCTTAATAACCGGAATGACATTTCTGTATGAAAATTGGGTTTACTTCTCCAAACTTATTTCATATCGATGCTTTGATATCAACTGTATTTCACTGTTTTGTCATCTTAGATTACTTTAATGAGATGGCAAATTTACAATTAAAATATCATTTTTTTAAATTTCCGAGTTCTTATTTATTCTTATTTTCAAAATAAACTAAGTCTTTTCTAAATCATAATTACTTTGATATTCAGATTTATTTCCTTTTTAAAGCCATAGCTTAAAGTTAGTGTTAAATTCTTCTTTACTTGCGTGAATAGGACTACCATTCAAGAAGGTACTTTCAGCAATGGCCTACTTGCACAAATGCTGAATGGGTAGTACTACATGTAGTTAATGATACACGTACTCTCACTTTAAAAGCTGTATAGGTAACTTTAATATAACTTTAATACGTGGATTATTACAGGTGCTCTAAACACGCGTGACGTTCGGGTCATCTGCACGGTTCTCAAAGTGCTGCAGGAACTAGTGATTTCAGCCCCTCTTGTCGGAGAGGCTCTGGTTCCTTATTACAGGCAAATCTTACCCACGCTCAACCTTTTCAAGCACAAAAACGGTAAGATTGGCGCTCGTAAATTAACTGCGGTAATATCGTTGTGTGATACTGACCCAGAATGAGATAATCAATTTCATAATTCTCTTTAGACTTTGGAGATGTGAAAATATCTTGAAAAAAAGGTAGAGCAGTGTGTTGGTCTATTGTTCTCGTTCTTTAAGATTTTATTGTTCTTTTCTAACTTCCAACGGTCTCTCTCTCTCTCTCTCTCTCTCTGGTGGGATACTAGTTCGATGTGGCTCCAATGAAACCAGGCATGTTCTAAGCGCGCCAAAGCTTAGCGAAGATAATTTCTTATCAGTGTTTGCCTTTCTTCCCTAACAGTCAACTCGGGCGATGAGATCGACTACTCCCAGCAGAGACGAGAGAACCTGGGAGACCTCATCCAGGAGACTCTCGAGATATTGGAGCGGCACGGAGGGCGTGACGCCTACATCAACATCAAGTACATGGTCCCAACCTATCAGTCTTGTGTCATGAACTGAAACAGCGGCACCCTAGACTCGGAGAGGAGTCTCCCGCCATTTTAGTTTTCTGTAAAAGGAAAATATTGAGATGACTATTTGTCTGTCTGTCCGCACTTTTTCCTTTCCGCCCTCAGATCTTAAAAACTACTGAGGCTAGAGGGCTGCAAATTAGTATGTTGATCATTCACACTCCAATCATCAAACATACCGATTTGCAGACATCTAGACTCAGTAGTTTTCATTTTATTCAGAGTTAAAGCTAGCCATAATCGTGCGTCTGGCAACGATATAGGAAAGGCCACTACCGAGCAGTGGTTAACGATTCATGGGCCGCGGCTCATACAGCCTCGTACCGAGGCCACTGGAAGATAAATCTGTTTTCGGTGGGCTTGATTATACGCTGTACAGAAAACTCGATTGAATTTTTTCTTTTGTTTTCCTTCTCTGTGTCCCCTTTCATTCTTGCCTGCGTCAGATATGGACAATTAATGTGTCCTCCCGTTGGCCTTGGAGTATATATAGTGTTCAAACTGAGAATATTGATGTGGGATCATTTTCTCGAATAAGTGCGTCGATATTTAAAGGTCATCATGTGAATATCCGTGATTGTTATGCAAATGTAAATATGTAATTTTTGAGTTGCAGTATGTTGTGTTAGTTATTCATTATATTCTCATATATTCGCGTTTCGTCCTAAGCTAAGTGCACTATGTATAACTGACCAAATTATAGTGTCGTTTAATATATGTATGTATTTAAACGCATATATACATATATGTGTAGTCTCACCTCTTAAGTAAAATAAGGAGATGAAAGGCATACATACTATACTAGAAAGCCAGATTCATATATGATGTTTATTTACCCAATACTGAGTAATAAGAAGTCAGTTTTCAGTTAAGTGGTTGATTGGAGACAGATACTTCTCAGAGTACAAAGTTACGTCATATCAATGATCAGTGAATCTGCAATGTTAGCAGTTTGTTTACTGTTCAAACCCTTCTCCTAATTTTTGAGTTTTGGTACAAAATGAAAACAAAATCCGTTATTATTGGCCATAAAATATTTATTTGTTATTGTACCTTTGTTATTGTTACTAATTTAAATATGGATTTATTTGTGTTGGTATATCATAATATTGTTTCATGTGTCTTTCCCAAGTCTATTACTGCTCTGTATCCATGTTGACATTACGTGGACTGTAACCATTACAAGGAAAAATATCGTACACGAATGTTTTATTTACCCACATATATAGTTGTGATGTGAGTGACTTATGGGCACTTCCAAGGCTGACGAACCTGGCGGCTAAACCTGGGTTCGGCAGCAAAGCTAAGTTTACAGTGTGTGTGTGTGTGTGTAAGTTTCAAATAAAGCATTCTGTGATATCCGAATACCTATAGAAGCCAAACGAACCCATATCAGTTAACTTAAAAAGAAACAAAGCATTCACTGCCACGTGTTCACCCTTCACATGTTTGAATGTCATCCCGCCTCTACGTAGGTATTTTGAAATGTGTGTTCTATTTTATACCTCCTAGCCAATAGAGCACATTTACATTTATTAGACAGCAAGTGAAGCAATCCTGTCTTTCTGTTCAGGCTCCAGGGTCTATTTTTTTGCAGGGTATTCTCTGCTCTTTGGCCGACATCTTTGCCACATGTGAACATGTGTCAGGTGAGACGAGAATAAAGCAGGTGCTCGGGAATGCTATCACAGGTGCGGCGGGAAAATGATTCCTCACGTGATCGTTTGCTCCATCAGTCGTTGGCAATTGTCGACTGAGGAGAGTTCTTATGTGTGTCAATTTTCAAGCATCGCAAATTTTATTAGAGACGCCCATCGAGAGCTGACAGTGCGTGAATTCATTGACAATCTAACTGGGGTTCCCTCCCAGTCATGTTTATTTGGAAAATTTGTAGAAAAAAATCTGTCGTCTGGTATAATCACACGAAGTAAAATAGATTTTTTTTCATTTAATAGCAGTGCGCTTATTGCATCGACGCTGGAAAGTTATTAATATACATTTTTTAATTATTTGTCATCAGTTTTGTTGTAATTGTTCATGATTATGATACATGAGTTCTGCGGTGATTGTAGAATTAACGTGAATGTTTGAAAGGGATGGGAAGAGCTAGAGGGAAAAAGGATGACGTGTTAAATCTATATTTTAATGAACAACTGATGATGACGATTCTTATCGCAGTTGAAATTCCCCAAATTTGCGTCATTATCATGATCATCTACAATGGGGGCACGTTATTATGTAGCGGACCACAGAATTGAATGTTCGTTAAAATAAAAACGAAAAATTAAACAATACCCTTGGACTAATGACAAAAATTTATAACTGACTTTCTACCAATGCTACCATTTCGCAGTGATGCGCATCTCATACTTCTGTCATTTTTCACTAAATGAAAATATCAATGTCAAGAAAACAATGATCATGAGCGACTGCAGATTCTTAAAATGATAGTATATCTGAGTAAACAAAAGTTCCTGCGATAAGAGATCGGAATAGTATATATTGTAATTTCTTCAACATTTCACAGGATAGAAAAGTTCTTCCGGTTTTCAACAAGGGTGATTAAGCCGGAACCATTGTTAGAAGTTTCGTATGTACTGGAGTTCCATATTCAGAGGAGGCTTTTAGAGTTGGAAAAGTTCTGTTTTATCTGGAAGAGCTTGGTCCTTGGAACTCTAGAACTAGACTCCAGCTATGGAAGAAAAGCCAGCCAAGGGTCACATCTCCTTCGATGAGAGTCACGTCAACATTAAGCTCCCTAACAGGTCTGCAAATTCGAACAAGAAGATTATCAGTGACAAGAATAATCATGATTTGTTATATAAAATGAATCGACTTTGTTTCCTAAGCTTTAGCCTTCTGGTTTACTTTGAAAGTCTTTACCTTGTTTTTATTTGTGTCTTACTATCAAGAAGTAATGTTTATCTCATCCTCACTGTTCTAAAAATCTATTATATTAATGGTATATCAAGTCTAAACCGAGCAGCGGGATCTATGGACAAACTTCTTACGGAGAATTTATCAAAAGTAAAACTTAAAGTTGAAAAACAAATTTGAATGAATTATCTCACGTCGCTCCACCATCTCCTTTCAGATGTCGAAGATGCCACACATACAACGAGGACCCGGATGCCCCGAGCCTTCGGGAGAGTTTCGTGATCCTGCTGAGCAAAATGATGCGATCGCCGAGGGACATCTGTTTCTGCTGTGCTTGGCCCTTCCGTACATGGTTTACACGGGGACTTCGCTCCTGCTCTTCCTCTTCTACGGACACTACACGTTCGCGATGTCGCTCTTCCACTGCTGGCTCATATTGACCATAGTCTGGGTAGGCCTATTGAAGTATTCCGGGCGTCAGCGCACGAGGGAATTCTCGACGGAACAAGATCTCATTGCTCTCAATTCATCCGGCATTATACATTCGTGAGTGTATAATGTCATCAGCATTTCAGTGTTGTCGAACTTATAGCTAACGTATTTCTGGGAGATGAACATTGCACAGGTGGAGTTTCTGCATTTCTTCTTGGTTTGCAAGCAGGCTTTTGTTTTCCTTTGGGCTATTTATACGACCTGCTGTCAGCACTGAGATCTCCAGGCGTTCGGTGGCAATTGCTTGTATTGGGAAGCATCTTGTAGTGTTTTGTGTGGTTATGTGGACTGCAAACAGCTGGCGTCAGTAACTGAAGTGCTCACATGTCAAACAGATGTCTGTTTTCCCTATTAGTTTCCAAGGCATTTATATTTCATTCAGGCCTCACTGCAGAAATGTCGGGGAGAATATTTCTGTTTTTAATTATATGTATTTCGCTTGACGGCATGTATATATATCACTCATGTTTGTGGAGACTTCCTGTTCGTTACACCAGTTTTGGTAGATTTATGACGATGATGAAACAGCTTCCTTGTCTTTGGAGACGGTCAAGATTTTTCCACCGTCCGATGTATCAGCGTCAGTGACCCAGTCATGAAGTCAGCCAACATCCAATTGCTCACCTCATAACTTGAAAATAATGATGCGTGTGACTGCCATTTATTTCATTATAATTACTTTGTTCAGCATTATAACTACAGGGTGCCTAAACAAAAAAACCAGGAATTTTGGCGTAGTTTATTTAATAGTTGAAAACAGAAAACATCTGTTAGCTGAAACATTGGTGTTCAAGATGCTTTCTGTGAGCAGCTGCACAGCGACGCAGGCGGCAGACGGTCTAGCCAACTTCCAGGCGCCCTTTGGAGGACTTGGAGCCGGATATTGGTCCAAGTCTCCATCAACTGACTTTCTGAAGATTGTATATGTCTGTGACCTCTCTCCTTTGTAACAGAAGTCGATGTAACAGTGTAACAGTAAACTCGACACGGTAAAATCCATGACGTTGAGATCTAGACTTTTTGAAGGCCATTCGTTAGGTTCAATGAAGTCAGGAGTATTGGTTCTGAGCCAGTCAAGTGTGTAAAATGCATAATGTAAATATAAAATTTCCTGCTTTTTTGTGGGCACCCTGCAGTATAAGAATGCACCCTTTCGCGCACTACGTGTCAAATAAACAATTCAACGTTGCCGTTTTTTCTTCACAACAGTTGCTTTTAGCAGTGTCGCCACGCAGCTTCTTTTTTACGTTGAATATGATTTAATGGTTAAAATGCAGAAAATTTAATGGTTAGCTGCGTATTTTCCGATGTAGAATTATTTTCCGTGACGTATTAAAACTACACGTCACTAGCTTAATATAAAGTATTTTTGACAAAGAAAAATAAAGGATTTCAATGAAATTCATTTGTATAAATAAGCAGGACATGTTTTATAACTTTAGTTTCATAATAAAACAGAAAGGCAAAGTGAAAATTTTTATTCCTTCGTGCCGTGGCCTGTGGTCGAAAAAGCCACGGAGGGTTGCCAGATGTCACTTGAAAGCCACACTAACAGACTAGATTCCTCAAAACGGCAACAGTTAACCAATCGTTGTTTGTGTGTTTCATCTTCTAGAACGGGGTGGACATTAGAGAACACAGCCTCTGGCACCAGAGCTTCGGGAGTTTTTCTTGTCCGTCGCCAACACCTGGGAATCTTGAAGTTTCTTAGAGAATTGTTGCTTTCATAAAGGAAAGGACCAACAGCAGCTTGTTGTTGCAAAGTTAGGAGGGAAATATTTATTTTCTACATTGTATTTCAGTAACATTTTGTGTGAAATTACATGTCCAATTTTTGAACGATTGTTAATAAATAAACGTATCCCGTGATCTCGGCTTTCATTACCTTTACGAGCCTATTGGCGCGTGCTATGCTACGTGCTCTGAGCGCCTCAGTGGCATGATTGGTATGGTCTTGGCACTGCCAACTCAGTGGCCGCGAGTTCGATTCTCGAGCATTCCATTGAGAAGTTAGAGATGTGTATTTCTGGTGATAGAAGTTCACTCTCGACGTGGTTCGGAAGTCACGTAAAGCCATTGGTCTCGTTGCTGTATAACCACTGGTTCCACGCAACGTAAAAACACCATACAAACAAACAAGCTACGTGCTCTGGAACTCAGAACTGCTGTCTCCTATACCATCTCAATCCCTTACCTACCCCGTCCCCACCCGTGGCGGACAAGCAGGTTTGCAGGGGGAGGGTGCATGTCTCCCTGTCTACACTAGGCCTAGGCGGATTAAGCGGTTTGTCATATCTTCTTAATATCACCCGGGGGAGGACAAGCAAGATCAGATCCACTCTGATTTTATTATTATAGAAGATAGATGATACATTTGATACAGTAGCATCTTTATGAAATGCTTTAACAGGATTTAGTAAATTAAGATGAACTCTGAAAGTAAGACACTATTGTAAAAATTATTATAAAAAAAGTAAAAATACCTACAAAAACAGTTGTTGCCCTTTACTGAGCTGCCCTCTGGTCTATTGATCCTTGAGCAGCTTATGGGACTAACCTTTCAAATCTTACACTAGCATCAGAAATCTGGAACATTCCTCGTGCACTCTCCTCTAACCCCCTACAACTGACAGAAATACGCCACGCTTTTCACTCTCATGTTTTGATTCTTTGGATCTCCCTGTAAGATCTTCAAATCTCATTTCTCAGAGCTTAACAAATAGAAATACCTCAAATGATCAAGAGGCGCCGTTGTAAAGGCATTGCCTCGACCCATAACCAATAACCCATTTCCCCCTCTCCCGCTTGATATAAAACTCCCGTGCTCATTTGCTTAATGTTGATGAAATTTGATGCCAGCACGTAATTCAAGTTTGTTTTCCATTATCTTAAGACTTCAGCGAATGAAATAACTTCCAAATGAAAAACAACAGTGTGTGACCTTGCCGATGCTATTCGTATACAGTACACAGATGTCGAAACACTCCCTGCTCGCTAAAAGCAGTTGATAGCGGACACTACCAGAACGGTCGTGTTCCTGTTATGAAAAAAAAAAAAAAAAAAAAAAAAAAGGTGTTGCTTACATCTTTAACCAAGGCGCATGGAGACTGTTACAAAAACTGTAAATTGAACTAATATGATTTAGTTGTATCTTGTATCATTTCATTTTAGAATTTATTTCATGCACATGCACAAAATAACGTCTTCTGTCTAAGAAGTTATGGTGAAACTCCTGCACTCTTGCCACAACCTCATTGTATAAAATAGAAACTGTTTTCCCTTTCGAGAACAGTATTTGGTTATCTATTAATTTTATATAAGTCAAACAGAAAATGAGAGGTGCAAAATCTAACCTTCCTTTCGATATATGGTTCGTAGATGTTTTACGAAAGGAGAAAAAAAGGGGGGTTGAAGAATTCTTCCATTCCGCACGGAAAAGTGCCATTTCGAATTATAGATATGTATCGATGCATGATGAAAGTCGAATGTATCTTATCCACAATGCTTAGGATGATACCTACACATAGATCTTCTTTCCCACTGATATCCCTACATTAAGGGGTCGGTTGCCTGATGAACCTTCCACTGCCTTCTATCAAAGGCATCAATCCTCCACCAAACCTCTTCTCTCCATATCTTTCTTCATTTTGTCTCGCCATCGAATTCTCTGTCGCCCTCTTAATCTTCCTCCTCTAACAAGTTCCTTCCAAGACCTAAAAATAGAAATAAGAAGGATTTGGGATATGTCAGTGGTAATAATACCCATAATCATAGGGACACTATAGCCACGATCCCAAAATCCCTGAAAAGGAACCCGGAAAAATTAGATGCTGAAGTACCTCCAGGTCTAATGCAGATTGTCCTCCTGGAAACAGCGCACAAGTAAGAACAGTAATGGACCCCCAAGGAGGCTGGATGCAACCCGGAACCCCACACTATAAAAACCGCCCAGTCGAATAGGATGACTGTGATAGACAAGTAATAATAATAATAATAATAATAATAATAATAATAATAATAATAAAAAATAAATAAATAAATAAATAAATAAAAATAAAATATTTTTACGCTAGCTTGCAATTACATAATCCTGTTGTCAACGTAATGCTATCCAGGGCCATAATGTATAAAACAGAAATGCTCAGAAAATCTTGTACACGTGCATTAGTTTTCCGAATTAGTTACAGCTAAGGATGTAAACGCTGACTGGCTAAGGTGCCGTTACTTCGCCCAAATAAGCGAAGCTATTGCCATTGAAATTTGAGAAATTATCCTAATTTTCAGATTATATAAGATATCAGGTGTACTATAACCTTTCCGGGAAAATCTAAAACGCGCACAGGCTTATTTTCAACGAGCAAAATTGAACAAGTTTCAGGTTTAAAAAAGCGTGTGGCTACTACCTATTCTTTATGCGCCGTCGATAGATCAGTGCCTTTCCTAAGTATTCCATTCTTGTCATTGCCGCCACCAGGATCGTACGAAAGACCTTCCATCGAAACTGACTGTAATAGTCCAGTAAAAGGCTTGTCGCTGTTTAACGCAGATATATTATATCAATGAGAAATGGCAACAAAAGATGAAATGAACAAGCCATATCTCGTTATTACATATTGCAAATGATGAAAAAATATATCCTCAAAGAAAGGGTAATGTTGGTATAGCACATACTTATTCAGATTACGAACTGCAAACATATCGTTCAATTCTATTTCCACTCAATTGCGTTTGTGTAGTGGCACGTGGTTCTTGAGAACACAATTTGAATTTTGAAAGAACCCGGCATGAGAAATGGATAGTTGAGAAGGTAAAATAAAGTGTTGAGAAGATTATTTATTCACCTGGAAGTCCTACTGATAATCATAATAATTTAAATTAAAGTTTCAGAATGATTATATATTATAATAATAAACGTTTTATATTACACATACAATAACATTAATCGTATTTACAAACTGAAGTCCAACAGTTGTCATATTACTGGAACCAAAACAAACATAAACATGGCAGACATCACGCCAAGTAGACAGGAAAAATCCCTAGGATTATTGACGTCTAAATTTGTTTCACTTCTTCAAGAAGCAGAGGATGGCATTTTGGACATCAAATCTGTGAGTATCATGGCATAAGATGTGGTATTGGTGTTTATATGTAGGTCGGTAACGTTGGAAGAGCACGGCCCAAAACCCCAAGGGTACAGATCTTTTGGGTTCACAAGAGACAACTCAGTATATTCTTTGTATTTTGAAGTACCTTTGTCCCCAAGAGTTGTAATCTAATTTGATTTCGTCAGTTTTCGTTTGATGGATTTAATGACATTCTAACTTGTGTCATAGATTAGCCTGGGCTAATAGACTATGCTACAAGTCCTAGCTAAACTCACCCGTAACTTGTACCTACAGTAAAAGTCATCCCTGTTTTAATTTTTGGATGCCCTCGTTTTGGCCTGCCGTCGGTTTTTTGGCTGGATTCTTGTCTTAGCCTATTTTTTCAGTTTAACTTTTTATCATTGGCACTGTAGCCTGATCTTTTTTGGTAATAGGCTAGGGAAAAAAACCGCAGGGTACAGAGTGGACCATTTACGATCAGCGTGAACAATCCCAAAAAAAGTACATTATAACGCGTCCTGACATCGGAGATGGGCATCAGTCGTGACTTGTTGTTGGTGAGAAACGGAGCTAGGGTAAATCACCACGGCAGGCCAACCCTCATCACGGTGGACGCCAAAATACCATCCGCCGATATTTCCCGTGAAACTAATATTTTTCAAAGTACCCACTTGATGTGAAGGCTGACACGGCGGTCCGAGCTCCCGTAGTTCTTGAGTTGGCTGCGGACAGGCGCTGTACGTCGGCCCGCCCCCAACGCGGGAAATTTTAAACCAAACCAATCCTGTATCAGGTTGACCCAGGTCATTCCCAAGGGACATGGATTAACTTCCTCCCAACCAATAAAAACGTGTCCCATGAATATGAATCAGACAATCATACCTGCAGTCACAAAATTTGCCCTTTCCGTTCTACACCTTCGCCATGGATAGAACTCATTCCGTATTGTTTCCGAAAAGTGTTACTGCTGACCAGTTTGATCAATATACACATTTGTATATTGGTATCCTTCTCGAGTTTTTAAGAAACACGGACGAATTTATGAAGTGGCTATATAGGGAAGGGCTACTTGGGGACTATTCGGGGGAATGCACATCATGCAACACAGCGAACCGACGATTCATGAAACATGGGACTAGCGAGGCCACGGGCCAAGCGATATAGGGTAGAATATCACGACAGGCCAACCCTCATCACGGTGGACGGGTCTTATTCACTCGATATTTAATTGGTGAAACATGAATACAATTGCAACTCTAAGCATACCATTTAAAAGACTGAAGTTTCGTCAACATATTGTGATATATGAAAGCCCCATACGAATTAAAATAAGCATGTGAGCTCTTCGTAAAATATGTTTTCAAGGCAGTTTTGAAATCCAATATGGCGGCTACGTTTGCATGGACGGTTTCTCATCAGTGACGGCCACATCTTTCCCCAGCCTTCCCAGCACTCATTTGAACAATGTTAGCGTATGTATGTAACGTTTATTGATCTTACTCAGATTGGCAGTTGTAATCAGCACAATAAAACAACATTTTGTTGCCTATATTAGTGAAAGTATGAAACTTGTTATTCCCGGGGTTATGGTTGGAACTGAATTCATTCTTACCTTGTAATCAGTGTTTTATCCTTACTGCCATCACAACTGAAACTCCACAGTGCTTATTTGATTGTAATTATACACATTTTGGTCTTAATTCACTCCACAGTGCACTCGAACCACATTGCTGTTCGTGTTTTCCTAAGCACTCACTCCGTAAACAAAGTTACGAGCAGCAGACGACAACACTGATTATGAGATGCAAAGCTTTATTCCTTTAATTGTTTACTTTACTCAATATTTATTTAACTTCTACTTCAAAAATGTTTATTTAATTCATGTCCATTATCCCTTTTTTGCAACCAAATTAACCCCCCAAAATTACAAATGTTTTCGGATGTATACTTACGAGCAGACGACGTGAGGAAAAATGGCTCATCGTTGCCAATCTAGTGGAGCGTCACCCACATACGCCGATGCATTTACAAACTGTTTCGATGAATTCTAGTTGTCATAGTAATGCAGTAATGATAAAATTGCTCTAATATGTATATATACTACAAATAGATACGCTAATTTCACTTTATTTCCCCGGTTTTTGTGTAAGTCTTATACTAGTTTGGAGGGTAAACACATACCAATTGACAACACTGATAAACAATTGAAGAGCGCAAAACGCCGCAAAGAATGCCGTAGTCCCCTTGAATAAGTACGAATAAGTGCTGGTAAGAGGTGGGTTTACGATTGTTGTGATGAAAGTGCCCCAGCGTCTATGGGTACAAGTGGTGTGCAGATTTAGCACATGAAATGGGAAGTTTGTTGACACAAGCGACTCCGTAAACATCAAGATAGCGTCAATCTTCGAAACATTTTTAGTTGTAAGTAAAAATTTCTAAAGCGTTTTGGTGAGATTTCCACTGCAGTAGGCCACCCTTTTCAGTACCCTCTGTTTAAATCTTAAAATTTGGCCTTAATTTCTAACTTTGGAGAAAATACTTACTTCGAAAGGAGAGTAGAGGTCTTTAGCTCCGTTTTTCACCAACAAGAAGTCGCGACTGATGCCCATCTCCGGTGTCAGGACGCGTTACAATGTACTTTTTTGGAGGGTGGCTAGGTGTTGATTGTAGGTGGCCTGCTTGGCCTGCTGTGATATTCTACCCTACATGTGGCGATGTATAAACAGTAAGTGTGGTAAGAAGGTATCAGTTCGGCACGGCTCGTTTTTTGAAAAGTCGCGTTTGTCTCTTGAGACAATTATTATATTAATATTTTGCTTCACAAAGATCCCACAGTGTGTTGTCACAGATTTGATTATGCCCTTAGCGCGAAACACCATGGTCGATTGGTAAATAAATTTTTGTAGAGATGTATGTTGCCAAATCCTGTGTGCTGATAATAAGAAAATCGGTGGTCCTGGTCATATTGTTGAGATCGACGAATCTAAATTTGGGAAACGGAAGTACAACCGTGGCCGAAAGGTAGACGGATCTTGGGTGTTCGGTGGCACTGACCGGCAGACACGTGAGACCTTTTTCAAGGTGGTTCCCGACCGATCTGCCGAAACTCTGATCCCGGTGTTGCTTGAAAACGTACTTCCAGAAACCACAATCATATCTGATTGCTGGAAGTCGTACAGCAAACAAAGTCCGGGATCATTATTTTGCACATAATGTCGTGAACCACAGCGTTAACTTTGTTAGCCCTGACGACCCGAATGTACAAACGAACATATAGAATCGCAGTGGCGTGTCCTTAAACGGAGCGCGCTACTGAGACACGGTACGCAGAAAGAACTTTACGAAAGCTATTTTTCTACGTACTGTATCCAGAAGCGGTATCTACAAGATGTTCCGTGTCCATTTCGGGCGTTCCTGAAAAAATTAATCAAACGTATCTGCCCGCTCAAAAGCCCGCCCGACATCCCCCATCTCAAATTGGATTTCCCGGCCCGAAACAATAAGGCCAGGACCTTCTACCAGCGAGACATGATCCCTCACCCGTTCCAAAGAGGCCGAGACTGATGCCTTCTTCTACCCTTCATGGTCTTCAGACAGCAGCGACTTTGAAATGTGAATAAGGTAAGTTGTATATTAATGTTTGTTAGCCTTAAAAACTAGTGTTTGGGTTAGTTCGAAGCCAGTACCGAAGCACGTGTTCGAACAGTACTGTTTCGGTTAGTTCGAAGCCTGTACCGGAGCACGTGTTCGAACAGTAAGGCCGTGACGAACGATGAAGGTGTTCAATGTTACAGTTATGGTGGGGAGAAATAGGCTAGTCGTGGTTTTTTGTATGTACTGTAGCTAATTCACTTGTAACCTCTGTGGTTAGCATGCGCAGCGCAATATTACCTCTTGCCAGAACATGTCTCGCCTGCCAAGAAAAATCTTTAAAAATGCGGATAAGGCCGCGTAGCGCCGTTCCGCCACGGCCTACTGTAAGCTCTGTGGTTAGCGCGCGCAGTGCAATATTACTCTTGCCAGAAACATGTCTCGCCTGCCAAGAATCTTAAAATGCGGATAAGGCGCGTAGCGCCGTTTCCGCCGCGGCCCTACTGTAAGCTCTGTGGTTAGCGCGCGCAGCGCAACATTACCTCTTGCCAGAACACGTCTCGCCTCCAAGAATCTTTTAAAAATGCGGATAATATAATGTCGGTTAGTGGTAGATAGCCTAGCCTACGTCAACCTTGAATGCAGAGTAAGGGGTCGGAGCCTATGTCGGTTAGTGGTAGCCTAGTCTAGAAGTTTTACATGTAGGCTAGCCGTTCTAAAGTTTTGCAATGTAAGTGGTCTTAGCCTAGCCTAGCCTACGTCAACCTTGAATGCAGAGTAAGGGGTCAAATTTTTGCATTAAGTGTCACAGTTCTGGGCCTCATAACCGGGAATTGAGAGTTACGTTCGCCGTGAAAGTCGTGGCGCCGCTTCCCCCACCCAAAAACCCCGGTTCCCAATGGGTCCCCCCATTACCGTTTGATGTTTTTTAGGCTTTTTTTTTACTGGGGCAATTACAACAAAAGGGCAATAAATGTTATTCTCAGATATTTTTCCCGCGAAAATCGCTCGTCCCCGGATCTGTAGTGGCTCCAACAACATTTTGTTGCCTATATTAGTGAAAGTATGAAACTTGTTATTCCCGGGGTTATGGTTTGAACTGAATTCATTCTTACCTTGTAATCGGTGGTTTTTATCCTTACTGCCATCACAACTGAAACTCCACAGTGCTTATTTGATTGTTATTATACACATTTTGGTCTCAGTTCACTCCACATTGCACTTTAAACCCGTTGCTGTTCCTGGTTTCTAAGCGCGCGCGCCATAAACACAGTTATGAACAGCAGACAACAGACGACGAAACTGCAAAGTTTTATTCCCTAAACTGTTTACTTTACTCGTTATTTAGTTTAAATTTACTTTGTTATTTAAAAATGTTTATTTAATTCATGTATATTATCCCTTTTTTGCAACCAAATTACCCCCGAAAAATTACAGATATATTTCTAAAGTAAATACAATCCAATGTTTCTAACCTTGTTGTACATCTGGCTGCCGAAAACCATAGAGGAACGAATACGGAAAAGTGCATAGAGGAACGACTACGGAAAAGTGAATTACATACATGTTTTTTTTTTTTTTTTTTTTTTTTTTTTTTGCTAGCACTTTTCATTGATTTCAGTCTATTTTAGTATTTTGAATTTCTTTAATAATCGTATGCCAGAAGTAAATGTAACCTTTATTGTTTGCATGCTAAGAATGGCAAAATCATCGTTGCCACATTAGTGGAGGCTTCACACATATGCCGTTCCATTATTATAAACTGTTTCCATGAATTCTAGTTGTCATAGTAATGCAATAATGATAAAATTGCTTTAATATTTATGTATATATACTTCCAATACATAGCCTAATTTCACCAATTTCAATGTTTTGTGTGTATTAGTCTATACCCAGTTGGAGGGTCAACACATACCGAATGGCAACAGAGAGAGAGAGAGAGAGAGAGAGAGAGAGAGAGAGAGAGAGAGAGAGAGAGAGAGAGAGAGAGAGAGAGAGAAAGGAAGGCGGAGGAACAAAGAAGAAAAGGATGGCGGTGGAGGGGGGGGGGGTAGGTGGAGCTTTATAACGCGTGTTCGTATCCATTTCTGCATAATGGAGTTTTTGTCTCTTGGTACAAGGACAAGTGTCGTTATTCTTTACGATTAGTGATTCACGATACCCTTATAAATTACGGCACTGGGTGTAATGCACTATAGCAAAATCTCGTTCTGTTACGAGTGTTCGTTACAGAAATAGGTATTGCCCAAAACGTGCTTGCACTGTCTCTGAAACCCATAGTAGACATGCTGCTTAGTTGTCAATCAAGTTTTTATAAACCAGTATTTTTTACAAGCTAGCTATTGAATAAATTTGTATTTTTCTCAGTCAAAACATATGCCCCTCAATGCTAACTTTCCTCTTTTAACGACTTTCTGGTCATTGCAAATTCGGCCCCATAATTTTCTTATGGTCGAAAACAGACAGAGGCCCCAGGGACCGAAAACGATTGCGTCACACTACAAGGCGGTAATCCAGCAGTAAAACATCATATATCCAAAAAAGTAAAATAATAAAAGATATATGCGCATTACGATTATAACAATTACATAATAGCTGATAACAATCTGCATGAATAACTGGTAAACTGTTCTGCAAGACAGTTGAGTATAGCAATTATTTACAATAGGTACGAAAGTCAAGATGCGTGACGTCATAATACAGACTTAAAAGAACGTTCTAATTCAGAAAAATAATTACTTAAATTTGAGTCAGAGTCGAGTTACTTTTTCAATAACGAATATTTGTTCCGACACGGCATACAAACCTTCGGTCCTTTTACAATAGGAAGGTACTAGCGGCAGCTGGATAGGTCGTAGCTTTCGAACAAGGGGTTCGGTAGTTAACTGCTTGTCCGACAGGCGGCGCGCGTGCGCGACTGGGAGGTAAACAAATCACTTTTGCTTTCGGCCTGCTGGCGTGTGGACGTGTATCATCGCTCTCTGCCCGCTTCATCGTCGTTTGCTTTCGCATGATTGTGTTTTTCTTTTCTATGTAACTAGTGAAACTGAATTGTAAGTACAATCATTTCATTGAATTCAATTGTGAATTAAAGGATCTTGGTTCACAACGCCCTCTCGATTACCCGAGTGCGGGACTGAGGGGCGTAAATGCGGGAATTCATTTCCCAGAATGATCCTCGTATTGTGTATGCTCGGTGCCGAGGGCTCGGGAGCGCTCGCTCCGAGCTTATATTGGGTTGGAATGTGTAGATGAAAATCGTAAGGTAAGTGCTCTTTTCATTTATATTTTTTGACCTGTATGCCCGTTGCCGAACGAATGCGCTCGGCACGGAAACTTAATCAGTATGAAAGTGGAATCGCAAGTACAGTATTCTTTTCATTTTTCTTTTCATATATTATTTTTTTTATTGTAGCAATACTCATTTTGGTTCAGTTTCCGAGCTTACCCGGAGATTGATCCTTCCCCCCTTTTATTTTGAATGAAGTGAAATCGCAAGTGCAGTTCTTTTTCATTTTCATTTTTATTGAGATTGCATTGTTGACTGGGATCAATGTTCCGCTATTCACGGAATTGATCCTTCTTTTTTTTAATTGTATGAAGTGAAATCGCAAGCGCAGTAGTCTTTTCATTTTCATATATTTGTTGATTGCATCAATTCATTATGGATCAAGGTTTCCAGAAACCTTGATCCATAAAGGTAGAAAATGAAACCTTTCACCTTGCGCTCGGTACCGAGGGCGCAAATGCGCTCGATCCGAGCCATTTTTCATTGTGAAGTGAATCGTTTTGCAAGATGCATTTTCATTTTGTTCCTTATTATTGATTGCATCAATATTACTTGGTTCAAGTTCCGCTCAGTCAGGGAATTGATCCTTATGCCTTGTATTCGTGCCGATGGCACGATTGCTCTAGGGCTCTTATTTTGTTGTTGGGTACATGGGTACTGTGCGGGGGTGGGGAGGGGAACGAGACCCCCCCCCACCCCCCCCCCGCTCAGTTCCCACAGATGGCTCTTCCCCTTGGGGGGGGGGGGGAGGTTATCGGCGTTCTTCTCCTCACCCCGATCCGTCGAGCGCGGTGGGGAGGCGCTCGGTGCCCGATGTACAATTGTATTAGGGGTCTTCCACTCGTTCGGGAGGGATCAAACCCCCGCACGAGGGGATTTCCCCCCCATTAATCGCTACTACTATTATTTCCGCAGGTGCTACTGCCACGAGCGTAGGACCTTGGTTGGAGGTATGGGCGTCCTTCCAATTGCAGAGCGTGCTGGTGTCCAGGGGCTGCGGTTCTATGTCTGGGCTACTGCGGTCACCCCATGGAGTGGTGACCACGCAACCAGGTGACGACGTCCCTCCTCACCCTGGTGTACTCGCCTCACGTGGTAACAGTCTTGCCTACAGCCGCTGTGAAGATGCCGTTCGCGCGTACCGAGAGGGGGGCGCTTGCCGCCGCCGCTCGTGGTTGCCGCGCTGCAGCGACCGACTTCCACTGCCCTATCTCGCCCCTGGACCTGCCGCCGGTACCAGGATGTTGCTGGCTGCTGCTCCACTTCCTGTTGTTTCCGGTGCTGCCTGCCGTACCTGCCGATTCTGGGCTGACTGTCCATGCAGTTTACTGCGCTGGCTGTCCCTGCCGTTGCTGCGCTGGCTGTTCCTGCCGTTGCTGGCGCTGGCTGTCCCTACCGATGATGTGCTGCCGTGCCTGCTGTTCCTGAGATGGCCCATACCTGCTGATGTCGTCCCTGTTCGTGTGGTACTACCCCAGACTTTGGTCTGTCTGTACAGGTCGCGTCCGGGCCCTGTGGCTTCGGCTACAGCAGCCCCCCAGGCTCCGCCCTGGATAGCGATCTTACGTCTGTCCTGAGGAAGCTGACGAAGAAGAGGAGGAAGGTGTCGTGGTCGTCGTCTTCATCTTCTTCTTTCATCGTCGTCGGCCGCCGCCTCCCTTCCCCCTTCGACTTCTAAGGCTTTACAGCCGAGGAAGAAGAAGGTTGCCTCCTCCCTCCTAAGAAGCTTCCTCGGGAGCTTCTTCGGGCCCGTCTCACCTTTCGTGGGACGGGAGGGTTCCTTCCGCTGGTCCTCCTGCTCCTTCGGGAGCGGGGGGGCCCGTCTCTTCTTCCGCAAGGAAGAAGACTACGGGGACCAGAGGGGGTACCGGCTAACACCGGTACTTCCTCGCCTGGTGTCAGTGGTTCTGCCACTGCATCAGGGTCCGTCTCGGCCTCTCGTTCGCGGGAGGTACCGAGTGTACGGTCGCCTGCCAGCGACCGTGCAGCCAGGAACCAGACCTCTGAGTTCGCTCAGCGTCAGGTTCACGGCACGGGGCGGAAGACTGGTGACAGCCGCTCATGCGACTCTCACCAGACCAGCTCTCACTCTCGCGGCGAACAGCTGGCTACCCTGGGGACGTGACGGTCCACGACCGACCACGGGCTGAGGCTGGTAAGAGGTCCTCCCGTTCGCCGGTGCCAGCCACGGCTGGAACCAGCGACGTGACGTGCCGTGAGGACAAGCACCGGTCTCACTACGACAGTGGAGCCTGCAGGTCGCCTGACCGTCGCTCTCACAGAAAGCGACCGGGTACGGCAACCAGCACCAGCTCTTCTGACACTCGAGATCGGGGCCGCTGTGCTCAGTCCAGCCGTTCTCCACAGCGAGACGGTTCGACCAGGCCTGCAGCTCGATCGCCACCGCGGGTTGACGATCGCCTGCAGCCCTCCAAGCCTGCTGGTTCTGCCAGCGAGCAAAGAGGGAGCGTCAGGTCTGCCTCTCCCGTACCTTCAACCTCCTCGGGTTACACCGGGAGGAGCGAGGTATTGAGGAGTGATCGTGAGGGGTGCGCCCCTCATGATCCCACCACAACGCCCTACGTGCCAGGCACGGTTCTTGGACCGGCCAGGACGTATGCGCAAGTGGATGGGGAAGACCGAGAGGACTGTCGCTGTTCCCCCGTCTTAGGAGGAAGGTTCTCGGAATATGCTCTTGTTCGAAGGGCTTAACGGTCCCACTCTGCAAGATGCTGTGACTTCCGAGATCCAGAGGAACTTTGCCGAGGTTACGGCGCTGATTCGTCAGCACAATGACCTCGGGGAAGGATCGCCGCTCCCACCAGCAGAGACACGTCTCGGCTCGAGTCGTTTTGGGGCCCGAGAGGGAATCCAAATCGACGGTGGGTCTGCCGCGATCGGAGCTTTTGCGACTGGGTTGAGCCAGGTAGTCTCTCCTCTCGGACAAGAAGGCTCTCTCGGTTCTGGACGGTCGAACAAGCTCCTTCACCTCCTCCTACTGCGACAGAGGCGTTTCTACGTGTCTTCGGACATCGATTTTATATAAAACACTTCGGTCCTCCTGAGGTTTCGACCTCGACGAGGACTGGAATGAGTCGGAGCGGTATCGGCTCTCTCCTGTCACGTCTCGATCAGCCCCAACCAGACGACGTTCACAGTGGAAGGACGGCGTTCCCCCTCACCTGCTGCCGGAAGTGGGGGGGTGCCTGGCCAGCCGTTGGGAACCGGTCCAACAGCAGGCGTACGTTCCAGGGGCGTCGAAGGACGTAGCATTGAGACAGGAGATCAAGACCATGCTGAGCAAGAGAACTGTAGAAATCGGCACGGATCAGTCACCGGGCTTTTACAGCCGACTCTTCCTGGTGGAAAAGTTTACGACAGGCTGGCGCCCAGTGATAGATCTCTCTCCCCCGAACCGGTTGGCTTGCCAGACCCGGTTCACGATGGAGACGGCACGCTCAGTGCTCGACTCTATCAGGGAGAACGATTTCATGCTTTCAGTGGACTTGAAGGATGCGTATCTACAAATACCCATTCATCAGTCCTTCAGAAAGTACCTCCGCTTCATCCTCGACGGGACGGTGTACCAGCTCAGGCCACGTTGCTTCGGTCTCTCAACCGCCCCACAGGTGTTCACGCAAGTGTTCACTCTGGTGTCTGCTTGGGGCCTTGGCCATTCGCACGGGATATGTCTGATGGGGTATCTCGACGATTGGTTAGTCCTGGCGAGCTACCGCTCGCAGTTGCTACAGGACAGGGATCGACTGCTCGAGTTCTGTCGCGATCTGGGGATCGTTCTGAACTTCGAAAAGTCCGATCTCGAGCACAAGCAGAGGATGAAGTACCTGGGTATGCTGATCGACACGGTAGCAGGACGAGTCTTCCGGCCGCAGACTCGCGGATCAGCAGATTCAGGGAGGCAGCCAACCAGTTCCTGTCTCGGCAGGAACAGGTAGCTAAGCAATGGCAAGTCGTGATCGGACACCTGTCGTCACTCGGGAAGCAGTCCTAACGGGCGTCTTCACCTGCGGTCTCTTCAGGGGAGACTAAAGGAGAGTTGGTCACAGGCGATGGAAGTCCCCCAAGCTTTCCATGGTCACTGACACAGGAGGTGAGGCAGGACCTAGCCAGGT
>NC_061101.1:19689203-19772211 GCF_015104395.2 Macrobrachium nipponense | reverse complement strand
TGTTAGTGCATGACACAACGTCCTGGAGACTGGACTTATTACAGGATACTCGGGAGCCAACTGACTCGCAACAGCGTATACAGAATTGCCAATAACGGATGCATGCTCGGCAGCGCATGGCCGAAGAACATATCGTACAGACGAAACTAATACTAAGTATATAGGACGTTAGATGCCTCGGGGTACAAAAAAATTATTGTAAAAAAATAGCCATTTTACACTTAATATGAATAAATTTAAATACTATATAATTGTGTATTATTCATAAATCATTAAAAAAAACAATGTCTTGAGAACACTCATTTTCCTGAATGAGACTCATTATGGTAAATTTCAAGTTATACCACCTCACTACCTACTGTAAACCATGCACTATGGCGAGCTGTACTTTTCCCAAATATGGCAAATTTTTTCAGTTGTGGGTACTGATAAAGCCCAAGACATCTGACGTGGAAGATTAACTATGTAAGACGATGTAATTCGCCGTGATGCTGCTTGGTTCTTACATTACCAATGTGTGGAGTTATTGTTACGAGCTTTCTTCTAGTTTCGTATTATTATTTTGGCAATCTATGTAGATGTATTTTTTTCTGTAGTACACGGGTTTTATTTATAGCCATTAATAATCAAGGATTTTTGTTACTTAATCAGCAGCAGTGAAGTAGCTTCTGCTCAACCCTGAAGTACGGCTTATCCGGGAGCGTCCAGTGTCACATGAAACTGCTATTTTAAGTTCCGCGCTAGTTGAAAAACGTTACTACTTCACTGCTGGAGAATACGCAACGATATAAATATGATTGCGCAACATTTCGATGATAAAATTAAAAAAACCACTCGTGACAACGATAGTCGTTTTTTGTAACAGCATGTGCCAATAAAGTGTAGTACTTCTTTCACCAGTACTCATGCAGATACTTCTCTAAAGTTGTCTAATCTTTGCATAGTAACAGCATCCACGCAAGATCTTGACCCTTTGTCCGCCACCCGGGACAAAATAGTGCTCACATAAGTATATTTGCGGCAACAAACGTGCTTTCTAGTTTAAATAATGTGTAAGCTTTCAAACACATGCTAACGTATACGTATGTAGGCTACGAGTCAGTTCATGGTATTAAACGATATTTTGCAGTCGTTGCAATAAAAGTACTATCATACCTAACAATATATGATTTAACTAAAGAAAGACACACAAGAAGGCTACACAGTAACTGTTTAAGTATACGTGAAAACAAACTCGCGAGGCAATAGCGCAGCAGCACTGTCATCTCTGAGTATCAAGATGATTGGAATTTCTAATCTAGTCAAATAAATGTTTTAAAATGGACACATTTATTATAGAAATTTTTATTTTCCTTACGCGAATACGCCTTTCTCAAAAGAAGGTATTACTACAGAGAAACAAACATGTGGTAGCTACTACTACGATCGACTTTCAAAATTGTCACCACTCCCCAACCCAATTTTCATCAGCCGTACGTCGAACCCAGACACCTTATGTAATTGTACTCTTTCACCTCTGTCTTGCTCACATTCCTGTGATTCCTCCATAAATGAAAGCTTAGTCAAAATGTTATGTGTTCTATGAAGTGAGATTACAACAGGAAATGACCCAATAATTTCAGCATGGTATCTTTTTTATCTCTTGTTAGAGAAAATATACAATATTTTACAATTTTAATAGTAGAAGGCTATTACATGCAGAATTTTATCAAAGTTGACTTATATTTACCAGATGTTGTTTTAGATTTATCTTGTACATTTTACAAATAATCTATGTATTCAGTGTTGATATTTTTCTGTAGTTACCCATATAAGCTTTTATCAGTATGTATCTATTTCATGTCATCCTTGATTTTATAAACCGTCTTATACCATCGTTTTCATCTCTTATTCCTGCTTTGTGGGCTAGCCAGTTCACAGCAACATGGTCACAAATTAAAATTACAGCAGTGTTCCTGTCCTTGTTTGAATGTGCTTCAAAATCATATCGCCGCGCTCGTCCCCCATAAACATGATCTTCTTGAATGTTTCAGTTTATTGTTCCCTGGTTTTCAACCTTGCCACCCAGCTTACCTATACACGTTGGGCTTGCCATTTATTTTCCAAGAAGTGGGAGACCCTTATCGTGACCTCACTCCCCGCATTTTACATCTAAAATTATGCATCTTGATATCAGGGCTTCATAAAAAAATAATAATTGCCAGTTTTTGCCATGTTGCCTCTCTCTCTTCATCATTTTGTTTAGATTGCAAATAGTCATCAATTAAATATTGCAGTTGAGAGTAAATATTTAGTTAACCTGTCACCCAGAACGTCTCTGTAAGAAAAATTAGGAAAAATTCTGATAAACTTTGTAAACTCGCATTTCCTAGAATTATTTTAAGTCAATTTTTTGAAGTTGATGCTCTGTTTGGCAAAGTGTTGAAAAAGACTGATTCACTTTTATCATTCCTTAGCGTGGAATTTTGCCAAGATTGAGAACTGAAGCAATAGCGAACAAGCTGTCGGTCAAGACTGTAGTTACCTGTTTGGTTGTTGTTCCTAGTAGAATGACCAGTAGACTTCGATGCAAAAATAAACAGAAATAAATGCACTTGCAAAGAGATAATATTATTACTAATGTAGCTTGACCATAGAAATTATGGTAAATAAGCCCGACTTTAGGGAAGTTGCGCTGTCCCGAAGCAGGAACTCAAGATCATCTCAATCTCTGTACGCCACTACCAGTAACCACTGGTGAGAGAAGCTGGAGCCTGGACGGGACGTCGGTAAGTCTACGCATTGCTTATATCGTGTAGTAGTTGTGCGACAAATGGTGAAACTTGCGTGAAAAATGTTTTGTGTGAAACAGGAAGATTTATTGTCAACATCATCACGTAGCACTCCAGATTCCATTTTTGTACTCAGCATGTTCTACTAACACGAAAGATCGGTCTTACATACATTTTGCTCTAGTCTCATTGTTCTCGCCATCTCATTAATGAAATAAAAAGTAAAAGTATTACATTAAAAGGTCAAAGGTCGTCCTGACCGTTACCGCAACGAGTTCTGTAGATTATGAGAGAAGTAATGCGTATCTCTCGTTCATACGAAGTTGAGGATAGCTCTCATAATGAGATATATACTTCTGAAATCGAGAAATTTTATAAAATGGCAATGCCTTCATCTTTTACCTAGTTAAATAGAACATATTTTGTCATATGCGTAGCAGGAGTTAGATAAAACTCAAACAGGGACTGGCACAAATACAGCAGACTCAAACGTTTGAAATTCAGTAGCTGGTACCCTTTCTATTGAATTATCAATAAATTTCCTTGTTAAATACTAAATTAGCTTACACATACGATAGACCCAGCATTCACTTGTTATATTATATATTCTATATTCCAATGGCTATATTGTGTTTCATACTAGCAGCTTGATTGCGTCTATTCAAGTTTGTTTTACGTAACCGATATCTTGGGTTGCTTGTTTGTCATACCTTCTGCTCGGCTCTCAATCCAAGGTTAATGAAAACAATAGCCGATTGATGAGTACAGTCTCTCTCTCTCTCTCTCTCTCATTGATAAACATTTTTAGTTACAACATGTGTAATCTGTTATGATTTATAGCCGCCCATGACAACTCTACTGTGACATATTCGGTTGAGCTTGGCGTCTGCAAAATTCATCTCTACGTACATACACAGAGAGTGTGCTTATAGGCTGTAAATGCGTGTTCACGTTCACGATATTTTTACTTTTGGCGTCCTATGTCATGTCCCTTCTACATCCAAATAATTTGGAAGTTTGTAGAAATTGAGCAATGCTCGAACGACTACATAAACTTGATTTCGTCCTTCAGCATTGGCCCATAATTCAAGATAATTTATATAACCAAAGATTAGGGTTCTGTTTACTTGAAGGCGCAAAATAGGTACTGTTTAGGTAGCCAGATTAAATTCGGTATTTAGGAATAGAAAATGGATGGTTCTTATAATATTTGGAGCTGGTTTGAACCTTAGTTTTCAAGTTTGGCTGCAAGAGAAAATCTCAGCGAGTGTGCTCAGAATTAATAACGCGTGGTGTTGATATCGTGCAATGGCTTTACTAAGGTTTTATTTTTCAAATATATGTCTCTCGATACCAACCACCCAGTGAAGTTGCAGGCTTTACGATAAATGTTGTCAATGTCGAACGTAAATCTTCATTCTTTATATGTAAAGTTTTGAGAAGCGTTGGCCTAATAGCTTCAACCCATGTAGTGATAGCAGAGTCAAGGTCAAGAGATTGAATTATCGCTGTCGTTTTAAACTTGGCTGGGCTTCTTAAAAGGTATGTACTATATATTCCGCTAGGCACTGGGATTCAGTTACAACAACGTAATAACCTATACGTTGCACTCTCGTGCACAAGGTCAGGGAGCAACGCAATTTTAAGGGACCGAAGAACTCCGCCACTGAACATCGAGTGCATAATTTGAGCAACCCTCAACCTCTGATGTGATCCAGGGGGCCATGTGTGATCTCAAACCTGAATATCTTTTTTTTTTTCTTTCTTTCTTTTTAAGAGAAACCGGTTTTGTATAGGTGGCAGTACTTGTCTTACATGCCATCTTCCCTAGAAAAGCAGCCTTAGCCAAGGTGTAGAGTTTACAGATCCCCAGGACAGATAAGACGAACGACATTTGCTTTACTACAGTTCCAGATCAATACTTTGTTTCACTTTGAACAATGACGATGTACTGTTATTGATCTTTTAAAGTGTAACTCACGTTACCCGGCCTCTCTCTCTCTCTCTCTCTCTCTCTCTCTCTCTCTCTCTCTATGATCTTGAGATATTTGAATGAGGCAGAAAAGTGGAACCGTTTGGGAGTAGAGGAGACACAAGATCGTCGAATGTTGGGATTGTCTGTAATTACTAGTTACTTAATACCTTTTTTTTTCTCTCTCTCGGCATTTCTAGATTTTGTTAAGTTTATGTGTTTGCCACCCTATAAATTGGCTATTTTTCTTATTATTTATTATACCCAATCAGTTTTGATACAGTCAAGAAAACAATGATTTCGTGCCATAGAGTATTTTGGTTTGAACGCTAGACCAAGGGAAGTCTTCTGTATTTTAAGTAACAAGTCTTGTTCCTTTCTATATATCTATAGCTATCATCTAAGTATTTGTTACATTTTTAAATATAAGCTTAGAATGCTGGACTGAACAGAGAGAGAGAGAGAGAGAGAGAGAGAGAGGTTACATTTGGAATTTGTGTATACCGGTTTCACTCTTCCCCAGGGCGGGGCTTACGTTGTCGAGGCTCTCCCCAGGGTGTCAAATCGACTTTGATGTTGCGTTCTGTATTGGGGTCAGAGGTATTATGGCTCTCTCGGCAGAATACCCAGGAGCTCATCTCGCATATTTTTAAATATGGGTATTGATGGGTTGATGATGGGCGAAATGTAGCGTTGGAGACAATTCCATAAGTTAGAGGTCGTGAGTGATAACGACGAGACTCTAGAGCAAATCCATCCTCGATTTTGTGCATATAAAAAAGATTGGTTAAAGCTGGGAAGAAGACGATTAAACTATTTCATTTCCTTTGATGAACATTGCTTATTTTAATTGCTTCCAGGGAACGTCATGCATATGTTCTACTTTTTTCCTTTTGTAAAGTTACTAAGCTTTCTTTGCAGTCGTTTCAACTGGATAGGGAAACTATTGGTGACCAATAATCCCTCATTAGTCTAATCAACTTTACACATAATGTGCGCTTGATACTGCTCTCTTTCTTTGAAAATGTTCGTAGAAACCCCACAACTCTCCACGGCAGTTGCTACAATTCTGACAATATAAGTTGACTACATTAAGTTGTCAGAATTGGTATCTCCAAGACTTAAGCCTGTGGGCGGTACCGAAACGAAAGTGCCGTCCAGATAAGGGCTACTGAGAGAAATTTTGAGATTTCTCATCAAAGCAAAACTATCCTTATAACGATTACCTGCACATAGTGAATATTATTACCGTATATAGCTCATTTTGATACAGAGAAAGGGACCAAAAACTGAACTGATCCTTGTGGAAACAATAACACGAGTTTCGTTTTAGAAAATACCTCGTTAGGTAGTACACAGGACTAAGTGGATCCTGGAAGAACGTGAATCGCGTGATTTGATTCGTTTGTCCGTATGGTGCTTTTACGTTGCATGGAACCAGTGGTTATTCAGCAACGGGACCAACGGCTTTACGTGACTTCCGAACCACGTCGAGAGTGAACTTCTATCACCAGAAATACACATCTCTCACTCCTCAATGGAATGGCCGAGAATCGAACCCGCGACCACCGAGGTGGGACGCTAATACCATATCAACCACGCCGCTGAGGCACTTCGCGTGATTTGAGACAGAGATTGTGTTGTTTAGCTCCTTCGAAACCACCCATCCGCTTCACTTTGAGCTTGTGGCATATTAAGAAGTAATCAGCTTTGTCTGACGCCTCAGCAAAGTGAAGGTGAAGTATGTCGATTTCGCTCTCTGATTCGATGACTGATTTTTGGATCTCCTTCTGTAGGTCTACCCTGAATAAAGCCATGTTGGTTAGGAGGATATCATTATCCCTTTTGCATATTTTTAATACAAATGCGGGGAAGTGGCCAGGTTCTGTTGCTTTAGTATAATCGATACTTTGCACCACCGAGAGATCTTCACCGTTAAGGCCAAAGCAGAGAGAGAGAGAGAGAGAGAGAGAGAGAGAGACGTTGTTCTAGATCAATCCAACCTTGGGCTGGCACGGGCTCTTGTTTCTTAGAGCATCCCATGAGAGAGAGAGAGAGAGAGAGAGAGATGGAAGACAAACGTTTTATTCATACTCGCCATATCATAGCTCAGAACTAGTGCTTACTTCTTTATAGGCCTTGATTTTTTTTATGTGTTTCACATGCATAAAATGGTGCCATGATATGCTGCAAGCAATTGAAGATGGAATGGATATTTATTTGCTGCTATAATATATGTATAGAATGATAGCTTTGAAGTGCAGACGACCACGAACACTAAGTATGTTATTTTCCAAACCAAACACGACTATATTATTGAAAATAACAAAGGAGAAGTACTTGCAGGACGTGACTGAATGGCCCTCCTGTTTTCATACGAAAAGTGATTAAACAACCCCTTTAATCTTTATAGTAAGTTAATAGCCTTCCATATCTATGACCTATCACTTAAACGGTGAAAGCGATATAAACTATAATATAGAATGTTTCTCTCAACGAGTTAGTTACACCTCTTGAAGTTCTCTTCTTTCTGTAAAATCGATCAAACTTGAGAATAGACCTGTTGTATAGTCATATGATAATGCCTCATTCTAATATAAACAATTAAAAAAATGCGCCGACGTTTCTTCGGACCAATCGAGTTTTCTGTACAGCATATAAATGACGTATGAAACTCTCAGCAGCGGCCCATGAAACTTTCAACCACGGGCCGGTGGTGACCTGTATTGTTGGTTATAGGGCTACAATTTGGTATGTTTTGACGATTGGAGGGTGGATGATCAACTTATCAATTTTCAGCCCTCTACCCTCTACAGTTTTTAAGATCTGAGGGCGGACAGAAAAAGCGAGGACGGATAGGCAAATAGCCAACTCAATTGTTTTCTTTTACAGTAAACTAAAAAGGCGATGGCTGTCAACGAAATTCATCTCCTGCCTTTATCATGACGACACAGTAATATTTTCAGCCCACTTCATGCGTTTTTTATAATCATGACTTTTTTGTGTACGAAAAAAAAAAACTGCCATAGTCTAATATTCTAAATGAAATGGCATCACACGCAATCATCATTTCATGCTTCACGCACGGTTATAAAACATACGATGTTCACGCAACGCTCATTTGGGTTTACTTTCAAAATTAAAAGCGAAGTCTGTCCAGCGGATATTTCCCGTTTCAACAGCTTTACGGCCTGTACATTTTATTTTAATTTCCGTGACTGATGCAACGTGTGTATGATGTATGTATCCCTTTTCGTAGTAAAAGTTATGAAATATGTATATATTTTTTCACTAGGATAATGATTTATTGGTAAGCAATTTGCAGATACGAATTCGACTACTCCGATGATAATAATTGTCTTGCAACGGAAAACACTTCTATTCACATAGGCGCTCAATGCATTAACGTTACCTGAGGTTACGAATATGACGTGCTGAAAACAGTAGGCTTCATAATTAAAACATTCGTCTAGGATTAATATTTCTTGGGTGTCATTTATCTTGATGATATCTACAGTCTTTTGTTCATGTTTTTACGGTCGTCCCCAACGAACTTGTACTAAACACTCCGCAAAGGTCGATAGCCTACATACCGAGTTAAAACAAGTGGTCTTGGTTAAGACCCTTGGGGTTGGTTACTACCCCGGCAAGATCCCTATCTATTTCTTGATCACGTTATTACTAGGCGCGAGAAGTGATTGAAATTCTGTTTACAAAAGGCATACCATAGATTTAAAAACAATATAGTTGTTATCTTTAGCCTAGGATAAGGGCAGATGTGGCAACTGTTATAGATTTCTTAAGGTCGTTCCGTTCCGAAACTTTGGCCACACCATCGGTCTAATAGTTCAAAGGTTTCTCCTCACTTCTTGCGTTTTATTTTTCTGTAAAAGAAAGCTACTGAGATACTTTATCTGTCCGTTCGCACTTTGGCTGTCCGCCCTCAACTGCTTAGGCTTGAGGGCTGCAAATTGGTAAGTTGATCATCCACCCTCCAAGCATCAAACATACCAAATTGCAGCCCCCTAGCCTCAGTATTTTTAAAAATTCTATTTAAGGTTAAAGTTAGCCATAATCGTGCGTCTGACAGCTCTATATAGGACAGGCCACCACCACCCCGATACTGAGATCACCGAAAGATAGATCTACTTTTGGTGGCCTTGATTATACGCTGTACAGAAAATGTGTTTTTTTACTTGATTACACAACTTTAGGATAATTCTGCTTACAGAAGCAAAGCCCACAAAAGTCGCTAACTCGTCTTTTCAACTTGAAAACTCCCCTTCATTCGCATACGTAACCAAGCTTCACTTGTATGAAGAACACAACAATTATAAATACGTAACCTCCCCATTGTCTTTTTTTCTTCCATCTTATAATATGGTTTCCTCTTCATTCAACTGTGGTCAAAGAGAGTAACAGAAATTCCGGAAATTGTGGTGGGAAAGGAGTGCAGTCTTACCTCGACCTTTTCAGGACCGAGCAAACCATCTTCTTTGTTATTCATAGACCTGATCCTTCAGAGGTTTCTCCCTCCTTGCAGCCCAGGTGGAAGATTCAGCCAGGCAAAGGTGCATCAGAGGAGGTGAGACGAAATGTTGAACGTCACTGCAAGTGTTCAGAATCTAATGATGCTCAACGGAATCTCTGGCTCCCTCTTCGCACTGCCCATTCTTTCCGCTTACTCGGGGAGTAAGTCTGCGAACTATTTTGTTGCTGATGTTGTTCTTGTTGGGGGGCTAGGAAAGCCCTATGGAAAAGCCTAAAAAGTCTGAAAAGGGTGTTTCGCGTTGAGTTAAAGGTACAGGAAATGTAGATTAGCATATTTATGACTTATTTATTAGAACGAAAATGTTAAAAGTAAATGGTGTGCTTGTTAAACAGTACAGAACAATCATTTCTAATAAAATAGAGCGTATTAATTTTAATTTTCGTTGGTGAAACAACATGCTGTTTAGTCGTTGATTTCAGTAAGTTTTGATTTACGTTAAAAGTTAGGAATATAATGTTTACAACGTATCCGTGGGGGGAAAATCTTGCACGCGCCTCGAGTAAGCTGGAGGACGGATCACGCCTTGTTAACTAGACGTTGTCATTCAGTGACGTCAGTTGTACTTATGACAGCTGCCGCTCCACAGATCACTTTGGGAGTTTGTTGCGTAAATTCGTTCGGGTAGTGAGTATATGAAGGTGAATCATCCTCCAAATCCAAAATAGATCAGTTTACCATGATCGTGCGTACACTCGCTCTTCCATTTTAGTATCTGTCTCACTTATGTATAATGCTGGAAATTATATGGATAAATAAATATGACTTCTCCTACACCTCTTCATACACACACACACACACACACATATATATATATATACATGTGTGTGTGTGTGTGTGTGTGTGTGTGTAAAGTATGTGTGTAAAACAGCTAGATTGTTAGTGAAAAAACAGTATAGATTTCCTTAATCTGTTCTATCGAGGCCAACGGTCAAGATACAACTCTACGGAATTTGCACTTACAGTATCGATGGTGAAAAATATTTCAAAAATGAGTCACCTAGAACTTTATAATGGCGTCTTGCATTCGTATGATATCTGGTTCGACTGGCATTATTACTGCTTTAATATATATATATATATATATATATATATATATATATATGTCTGCATGTATGTATACTGAACTGTTCCTATATCCTAATAATGGGTAGGAGTGTATCATGTTTGGCATAAAGGACAACGAAGATAGATCGTGTGTTATATCGTATTTATTTGGCACTGAATAAAATACATGTTGATTTTGTAGAGCGGGAAAAACAATGTGAGCAATTCTGCAGTGGTTGTCCTCATTTCCATTTATGTTCTTAATGTTAAGATAAACAGTTCTGTTAGTGAGGAGACTTCAGTAAATCAGGAAGCACAAACTTGACATAGCATCCTGAAAGGGAATTTTCTGTAGGACTAATTTTCCCCAGAGAATATCTTCGGCATTCAGTGATTATAAACCTTTTGATTCAAAATCATAAAATTGTATATAAGCATGAGGAGGAACTGACCGTTTTCATGGATGGATAACTTCACCCTCTTAGCACTCTTGCCTCATTGTCACTATCCCCAGGCTAATTACATTTACAGTCAACCTGAAACTCAGACTCGCTCTTATATCCTGAACTTAGGGCTGGTATCGTGAGGATCCTCAAATCTGTTCGGTTGCTTTTCTTACTCTGAATGCGACTGTAGATATTGCACCAACTGACGCTGGAATTTGCCACTCTGCTCACGTTACAGTATGAGACTTTTCAGGGATGGAAAAGTCCCAGGCAAATCTGGAGGAGTTGTTCTGAGGAAAAGAGCTTGTGGGATCTGAACAGAACATGCTTTTTCCTAGAATGAACTTGGCTAAGATCTCTAACATTTGTTTAAAAGTGTAAATTACTTATAAGTTCGGAAGGGTTATATAAGATGTCCATAAAGCCATTCCCTGATTAATAAAATTAATAACTTTAAAGTTATTGTGGATTTGACCGTACAACTCTCACATAATGTTGAGCAATTACTAAAGTTTCTTTTGTTTGCCTACAGATGCCAATGTGATCACTCTATCCGCCAGCTGAGTCAAGAAAAGCAGATATAGTGTCATTGCAGGAGAAAGCTCAGTGTGTGTTCTGGTACCTGTTGCAGTTCAACGCAAGTTCAGAGATGAGTATCGACGAGATCCACCATATGTCAAAAGCATAAAAAACTGGTATAAAAATTTCACAGGGACTGGAAGTGTTGAAGACCGTAACTTTCTGGATGCAACCTTCACCAACCGCTGGATTGGGAGAGATGGCCCAACAGAATGGCCACCACGTTCACCAAACATTACCCCTCTTGATTTTTTCTTATGGGGTTATATCAAGGATAAAGTGTACAGTACACCAGTGCCTAATGTTAAGACCTTAAAAACAAGGATAACAGCAGCTCTAGCAACGGTAAGTATGGAGATGTTGGAAATCACCTGGCGTGTGATTGAATTTCGCTTAGACTTACTCCGGGTAACAAAGGGGGCACATGTTTAAATTTATTAGTAATGTAAAAATAATAAAAAAAAAATAAAAAACTGTAGTCATTGTTCTTGAAATTGAAGAAAACCTTATACCTCTACCTAACATGGTTTGTGTGTAATAAAAGTCTGAAATCCGGGAAAGACTTTATGGACACCCTATTTCCAGATTGTAAACGTGATTTCACAGACAGAGAAGACAAGAGAGGAAAATGATTTTGGGAGCGTTGATACTATACAAGTTTTGTGTACCTCGATCAGAAATACTTTCCGTGAATTGCACAGGAGAGAGTTTTAATTTTTGTTAGATTTTTGTTGTCATATTTGTATAGTACATAATGATATGGGAGATACGAATTTGATGTAGAGACTAATTTGGATACAATCAACTCTTCCTGGAGATAGGACATATCTAGAGAATGCTCGAAATTACCCTACGATGTCACTGTTGTTGGTCCAATTGAGAGTCAACAAACCTTGCGTGTAACTCAGGCGAATCCATATTTCTTCTTCATCACTATACCTTATAAATATGAAAGGACCTTCTAGTTATCAGATGAGCTCATTGTCTCAACCAACTGAATCGCTTAGGGGGATATTAAATTCATCTAGACGCACATTATCTTAATTAGCTAGGCGACCTCTGGCATCTCTTGCTGGAGCAGCGCTTCAATATTAAAGGTTTGTTTGTTCACTAATAATTTATTCCTTTCTGTCCTATTTTAGTTACTATAGGTATGTGGAATCTTTCCCATGGGTTTTCGGGGGTTAGTTATCTTGGACTAGTATTTCTTGGGGGTCTATCTTGATATCTACAGTCTTTTGTTTGTTTTCACTTTATTCCCAACGTCTTGTACTAACACGCCGCAAATGTGTACAGTCTCTTAGTACTATGTAAATCAATTCAATTCTGTCACATATTGTGCTTAACGTTTACATTCTTCATGATCTGCACGATTCGCTTTAGGCAGAGCCACCAAGAGAGACTTCTGTATTATAGTTTTCCACTCACGTGGCTTGTCATTCATGAGGCTTTTATAGAAAAGTGTACATTTGAAGCTTTTCACCATAAAGCAAATAACCTTCTTCTTTCCCACCGTTATCCCTATATTAAGGGGTCGGTTGCCTGATGCGCCTTCTCCACTGCCCTCTATTAAAGGCATCATCCTCTATCAAACCTCTTCTCTCCATATCATATTCCTTACAACATCAGGCATGGTTTATTGTTGACAAAGGGGCTTTTACGACCGCATACCCCTGCTGTCATTAACCACAGTTATTGGCGGTGGGCCTCGCCTTTGACTAAAAAGTCCACCTGCATGGCAGCAGTTTCCACAGTTATTGGCGGTGGGAATAGCCTTTTACTAAAAAAGTTCACCTGCAAGGTAGCAGCTGTCCTTGTAATCGCCTTTTACGACACACAGGACCTACGGAGGTAGTATTCTTTCACTCCTACCACAGGGTCGCACAATAAAGCAAATAGCATCAACCTTCAATTGACGAGATTTCATCTAACAGTAGCCACAGAAATTAAATCTTATGTTCGGCAAAAGAAGTGACACATTTTTTTCAAAACTGCGGAGTAACCGGTAGAAAACTAAGAAAGAAAGGAAGTGATTTACTGCTCAAGTCATGCTTTCAAACTGAACCGAGAACACGGCAGAGATGAAAATAAATAGATCGTTTAGTCTTTGTAGTGATTCTCAGTCGCGGGACGCTTCAGCAAATTACCAGTTGTGCACATTGTTATGCTGGTGGGTTGCAGTGATTGATATTTGTTATACTGAATTCGTCATTTTGAATGTTTTTTTTTACCCGGTCTAATGTAAGTTGTTAATAGGTGGTGAATTTCTCAAAATAAAAAGATTATAAAATCTGTTCCTCCAATTCATTTACTTTTTAAATTAAGGATATTCTTTCACCTTCCGTCTAGTGTGATGATATCTGGGTCTCTCCTCTCGTCCCTTTTAGTTTGGTCTTCAAGAGCATTCCATCATTATGGGAGACCACCTTTAGAAATGAAAGGAAATGGAAAGTCGCATTTACCTTTACATAAATGTACGGTAAATAAACTGGCGAAAAGGAGATAAACAAAGGAATGAAATATCGTACTGAACACCGTAAAATATCGTACTGAACACCGAGACGAAGCCAACCCGTGGATAAACATTGGTTTAGTTAGTCAAAATGCTCATCCGTGTTGAACTCTGCTGCATATGTTCAAGCAGAAGCAGAAGCAGGTGGGCGTGGAATGGATAGTGCTCTAAATTCAGACGCTAGCAGGTACGCTGAGTACACATATTTTTCTTTAATTTCATGTTGGAGAAATACTAGAAAACAAACAAGTGGATAGGACAAGAGTGTTAAGAAGCTCAGAACTCGTGTACCATTTGGTATAGACATACAACACAATACAAAAGCAATAAAAAATGCGCCACAGTTTCTTTGGTGCAATTGAATCTTCCGTACAGTGTATAATGCTGTACGAAACTGTCAGCCACAGCTCATGAAGCTCTCAGCCGGCCGTGGTGGCTGTGTTATTGTGATGTTAGACGCACGATTGTTGCTAAATTTAACCTTAAATAAAATAATATACAAATTGCAGGGCTTACATGGCTGCAAGTAAGTATGTTAGAAGATTGGAGAGTGGATGATCAACATACCAATTTGCAGCCCTCTAGCCTCGGTAGTTATTTTAAGATTTGAGGGCGGACAGAAAAAGTGCGGATTGACAGACAAATAGCCATCTCAATAGTTTTCTTTTACGGAAAGCTTGAAAATCCACAGCAAGGCAAAAGTAGCGTTACACACAAGTTATGTAGTTGGAAGTCTATCCAGTATGAAGCGCTAGGAGGACATGACTGCATCTTTTGAGGTTTGTTAACAGCCTAATTTCTTTGCTTTCGAGAGCGCGAGACAAGTACGAGTCCCGTGCCTGGAAATTCCTAAAAACTTCGCCGAAGAGAGCAAGGTTTGCTCTCGTGCTCTCCATATTTACGGCCGTCTACTAAACCCTGTTAGACTTTTATACTTGGATATTAAGGATGCACTGCTTAGACTCGAGACACAACAAAGGCCATGATAAAAATGAAGATAGAAGACTGTCACGGAGAAGGAGAGCGGAATATAAAGGTTACATTTACTGTGGGACGAAATTCAAATGCATAGGTGAGTATATAAGAAAAAATGAAAACGAGAATCTAAGTTTAGAATTTTGCACAAATTTCACAATTCATAGAAATGAAGGCTAACAAATTCCAAAGGGCCAGATGGTCTTCCATGAATATGAGGCAGGCTTTGTGTTATTATTTTCATTAGCTTCATGAGATGCACATGTACTAAGAACCATTATCACAAAGAACACCACCTTTACAACGTTTATCTAGCCATCTTAATTTTAGCAAGAAAATTGAAAAGGAAAATACACTTAAGCTATGAAGAGAGAGAGAGAGAGAGAGAGAGAGAGAGAGAGAGAGAGCTGAAATTCTGACTGCAGCACAAGGAAGTCAAGAGGGGCTGACTTATCAACAAATCCCGGTCCGGACTGCAGATGTAGATAGGAGTATCTCTGAAATGGTAAGGCCGTGAAGGATTTTTTGTTCTGGGTAGGCAAGGAACGCTTCTGCCCCTTATCTAAATATGCTTTAGTTACTGATACGTTACTAAGGCCGTTGTTTATAATTGTAATTCATGTGAGTAAACATATAACCTATTTCAATCCTCTTCAGGGAACAGCAAGTAATAAGCTTCTCTATCTGACTGGACGATCCAAATTCGGGACATCGAAGATGAAAAACTGCATCTTGCTAAATATATTGGAAATGTATTGAGTTCTTTTTTTATTTTTCATAGATTTCCTGCTTCTGCTTTCTTGAGTCTTTTTACCCTCCCTTTTATCGAGAGGGGGGTCAATCGTTTCCTTTGGAGCCGGGATTATTCTTTTTCTCCACCCTTTCTTCCTCTCCTTTTAAACCACCGCTCCGTCGGTGTTCGTATAAAAGATAAGTTTCGGCAGCTTTCCAGTGGAATGGAATGTAGAGTTTAGGCCAAAGGCCAAGCGCTGGGACCTATGAGGTCATTCAGCGCTGGAGGGGAAAATTGAGAGTAGGTAGGTTCGAAAGGTGTAGCAGGAGGAAAGTCTGGCAGATGCACTATGAAGCGATTGTTAGGAGAGGGTGGATAGCAAGATGGTAGTGGCGCAAATTTGCTTAGATAATGATGATCTCAACAAGTACAACAACATAAACAAAAACAACAACTCATAATATGTGTATACAAGCGTATGTACTTACGTACATGTATATACATACACACACACACACACACACACACACACACACACACACACACACATATATATAATATATATATATATATAGATATTATTTTTTTTTTTTATATATATATATAGTGTGTACATGTTACATATATGTATGATAATCCTAAGTCGCCCAACCCCCTCCAATGAAAGATTTCTGGATCCGCCACTGTACCCCCCCTTCCAAGGGGCTGGTTTCCAGCCAGCCACCCCTTAATTCCTTGGGTACCATTTACACTTCATTTAAAATCTCGACTTCTTTGCACTGGAGTGGAATGGAATATAGAGTTTAGACCAACTCCCAAACACTGGGCCCTTTGAGGTCATTCAGCGCAGGAAATTGAGAGTAGGTTAGGTTAGAAAGGTGTAACAGGAAGCTTAATTAATCTCTATCGCCTATGAAAAAGAATGGCAATGTGAAACTACATAGCGGCAGCTGAATTGTATATGTAATTTATGTTTTTTTTCTATTAAAGGATTTGTTTTATCTCTAAACCTTTATAAAAAATTGACCAAACTAAAAAAATGTTTACAGTCCGTTATACCCACAAAATTACGCTATTTTTCTGGTTTATCGTCTATGAAAAGCTGTTTAACATTTTAATGCTTGTTCCAGAAGTTATAGACTCCATATATATATATATATATATATATATATATTATATATATATATATATATATATGGAGTCTATATGTGTGTGTGTGTGTGTGTGTGTGAATACACGGCATTTAAATGTGCTTTGAAAAGTGGAAAACCATGCGGTAATATGAAATCGGCATTGAAAGTATGTTAGTTTAGAATATGAAATACGTGGTATGTTTGATAAAGAACTATTACACAGACTAACATCTGTGACCAAGTTACGTTATGAATATCGAGAGAGGGGTTGAGGAAACATAGGCGAAACATTTACGACATTTACACTTTCAGATTAAATTAGATTGAAATTTGACTAACTACTAAGACTAGAAGAAAAATACAATACGCAAAATGTACTAAACACGAAAAAAAGAAGGGGGAAACCTTTTCATCACAACCCGCCAGTTTTCCCCTCGGGCTAGGAGGGGAGGTTTGGGCGGGGAGTGGCCGGTGAGGGGCGAGGGTGGGGACGGGGGAGGGTGGGAAAGGATCCACATCGTAGCATACGACGACTATTCCAGGCCAGGGGAGACAGTGTGCGTGAAGACCTACTAGAGTCAAGTCATCCTAAACGTGCCCGCTGTCTTTTTCACTCTCCATCCGTATTTTCTGAACATTCGTGTTGTTACTTGCCTGACGGACATAATACCACTGGAAAGCTTCGTCGACAGTCAGCCAATTGCATCGCGTCTTCCAGGAACAATATCTATCCCAGTGTCATTGCAAGTGTTTTCTGTAGATGGGAGTCCATCGGTCGCCGCAATTTTGCCCACTCACAATTCTCCTTCGGTCTTGCAGGTGTCCTTTCGAATGGTGAGTAAAACGTCGTCTTTTTGTCCGCGTTCTCCTGAATGGTGCCTTTTCGATCACGGAGTAATAGTGATCGGTTCGGCTTCTTGCCCCTCACCGGGACCTCGTGATTGGTGAAAAGTAGACGTGCTCTGCTATTTGTTGACATTCAACTTGACAGGTTACTTAAGCGGGGGAAGTGGAGGGCTGCCGCCAATAGTTTCGTTGAAAACACTTGTTTTGCGTTAAATTATATATATATATATATATATATATATATATATATATATTATAAATATAAATTATACTCTAAATACTTTCGAAAGAGATGAACGCACATTATTACTACTATAGTTTTTGTCAGACACGATTAGCCTAGTAGCAAAAAATATTAACGAATTGCAAACGATCATCTGAGACGTTTAGTCCCTGTTGTAACATCAGATGAACCGAGATAAACTCGACAGGATGTGATGAGGGGCCTATGTGGTATAAAAACCACACCGCGGTTTTGGGTACAATAGGCTAACGTGAACAATCGTATTTTAATTACGTTATTTCGTATCGATACTCGGGTTGTCTTGCTTCTAAGTCTATTGTCATCGAAGCCCAGACGTGGAGATGCTCCCATACTTCCAGAGAAGATAGACCCTGGTGAGCTGGCTAGATGGAGTTTTGAATTACTTCGTCTTGCTGACATTAGCGCTAAAATCTGAAAGATTGTTATTGTGACTGAAGGAAAATAACATGAAATTATTTTTGCACGCTTGTTGTTGCCACGTATAGTTGCCTATTGTTTATTCTGTGCGGCATGTTCGCGTTGTATTTGTAGGCTAATATTCTTATGGTTTTTAACTGCATTTAGTACTATGTTTAATAGAGATGTGTCAGCAGTGAAATCAACATGTCTGGTTCACCGGTAAAATTCTTCAATGTCGAGTTTCATGATATTTAAATATTTTTTTGCAATTAGCGCAAAAATAACTACAACCAGGTTTTTACCAACCACTCAGAATCCACCTAATGTCAAAGGTATTTATGGCGCTTAGTAGGTTCGCCAAAATAGGTATCTCTAAGATGCGTTGCATGAAAAATGGTTCGTACTTATAATAATTTTACTAAGACTAACCTGCCACTTCATGACTCTCCCCATCGGAATGAACATATCAAAGGGTCCCATTCATCTCTTTGCTTGAAGATACGCAAATTTCTTCAGTGACATCATATTCCAGGTTAAAGATGGTTCATTATATATATATATATATATATATATATATATATATATATATATATATATATATAGATATATATATACATATATATATATATATATATATATATATATATATATATATATATATGTGTGTGTGTGTGTGTGTAGGTATATATATATATATATATATATATATATATATATATATATACTTATATTATATATATATATATATATATATATATATATATATATAATAATGTACTACATAATTTACGTAAAGTCGTGCATGTTTCACACTTTATTTTTGGAGGCTATCCTTCGGCCAGTCAGGGAGATCAGTCATTCCGCTTGTAGTTAATTTTTCTAGACTAATTTTTTTTCTTTGATGAAAACTGCTTGTGAATAGATAAGCGCCCTGTCTTGTGTTTTTAACTGTATTTATTTATTTTTATTTTTTTAAGGGCTACCTGGATGCTTTGTGCCCAGGAGTCGGTTCCAATTTTTTTTTGTTTTCTGCGTTGGCTCCATTAGTCTATAACATGCTTGCCGCGGCGGGTAGTTATGGCTTCAGTGGTAAATGGCAGTATGTCTTTTGAACAAGTTGTTTGCACGTTTTTTTTTTTTTTAGCGATTTACGTCGAAATACATTTAAAATTTAGAATTTTATTAACAGGGAGGCGTTTCAAGTTGCTTTTAAGGTATTTGTATTTTACCCTTTACATGACAAGCCGAAAGACATTATTTCATCACCATTTCATACTCACTGGAGTGACATTCTTAGCTGTTAGAGGAGCGAGCGTGTTCACTTGACGCACAAGAAAAGGGAGTTGTTTTGGAGTTGCATCAAGCAGCAGCGTTGTTTCTTTGCTGGGTTTTGCATGCAAAGTTGTGGTATTTGTAAGTTAAATGGCTTGGCCTTAGGAATTGGTATTTCCCCTGACAGTGAAGTGGTGAAAATTGTAGCAATCTCTCCACTGGGGTGCTGGAAGGGGAAGCTGTTCTGAAATGCAAGGACATATAGTATATGATTCACTGGAGGAAGTTGGCCTTCTTCTGAGAATAAAGAAGTTATTCTTATTAGCTGAAGTTATTGGACTCTTGATCGTGATAAGGAGACGCTTGTTTGCTTAAGTAATTATAGTTAGATGGCTGATTTATGAGTGGGTGTTGGTACTGAGCGCATTGTGGCGACTGGTAGTGAATATTATTTTTTCTTTTCGGCGTTGAACTTTCTTGTAGCGACGCCATATGATGCAAATTAAATAATAAGTTATTAAGGTCACATTATGATTACAATGGGTACTTTTATGCAAATTATTTAATTGTAAAGGTCTTTCTCCGTCAAAGGCCGGCTCAGATCTTGTGACATTTTGAATTTTTTTTTCCAGAGTCAACTTCCGTCATTTGATTTTTTTTTTTTTTCTACGGTCGTGTAACCATGCAATTGATGTCTATGCCAGTCCCTTACGACGCTCCTGATTGGCTGTTGATAAGCCAATCACAGGGCTGGAAACTCTGTCTCTCTCTAGAGTTCACATAGGCAGGATTCATGTTCCACCTCTCCTGAAGGATACTTTTGAAAGACGTATCCCTCAGGAGAGGTGGAACATAGATCCTATCCATGAGAACTCTCTCGAGAGACTGACTGAGAGTTTCCATCCCAGTGATTGGCTTTTCAACAGCCAATCAGGAGCGTTGTAAGGGACTGGCTTAGGCATCAAATGCACGGTTGATGTGAATCTACTATAGCTTGTCTCTTCTGGGAACTGTTCATTGATGTCTAGATCGCGTTTACTGTTAAGATCTAAAGGTGTTGTCTTGATTTGTTCCAAACTCCTGGACTATGGATTCCAGATCCTTTGACAATAATGTGTAATCCTCAAACTTTCACAAATCGGAATCCAGCTTTTATATAATGTCTTCACACTGCAGCGTGTCTCAACCATTATTAATCATGTATCAGGGATTTCCAACATAAAATGTTTTTATTTCTTTATTAATCTCTTCCAGTCTCATTTGTAAACCTAAATTCCTTAAGGAAAACATAATGCATATTTATTTGGTTTTAGTATTAACTTTATTTTTTTCAAGATATCGACAGAGGAAAAGAAATTAAATCAAACTGTTTGTTCAAGAAAACTCTTAAGGTGGTTTTCAACCTTGTTTGTGAACAAAACTTCAACATAAAAACCGAACATTTTTTTTTATAAAAGGTAAAAAAACGAGAGCTGATTGTATCTACCACAACTTAATATTTTATTGACAGTGTTGAGAGGGCAACTTAAATCAAGGCAGTTTCCCGTGTGAGTAAATAAATGAATGAAACAATGAAACATGTACATGTCTGTTGGTACACTAATATTAAAGTAATTCATGGTCTGACCTGGAGTGAATTCTCACAATTATTTTATCGGCTTAGACAAAAATGAATACGGATAGTGATAAACCTGTTACCACATTTCTCGCTTCACCATTGTGTTCCAGGGAACCTTGGGTGAGGAACATTAAGGGTCCCATACACTGAATGCTTGTATGAACGATTGTCTGTATCGTTCGCAAAAACATTGTGTATGGGCTTGTCTGAATGCAAAAGTAGGCGGAGTTTCGTGTCTGAACGATCTCAGCGGGAATCTGTCATGACCAGGTTGCTGGGTTCCGACTTAAGTCTGTCATACACAGGTCGTTCAATGTATGTGTTTGTTTGCCGATGTAACGCTATTGTGCACGTCTCTTCTAGAGATGATGCCACATCTTCTAGAGACAAAATCTTTGTTCAGACTGAAATCTGGTGCGGAGGTCGTTCATACTGTCTGAATAGTGTGTGATTTTAGGTGTGTCGAAAACGGTAATCGTTCAGACAATCGTTCAGTGTGTAAGAGGCCCTTCAGAGTCTGGATTCCAGGCGTCCAGCGTCTGTTTCGTTTACAAGATTTATGTTAGAGAGATCCAGACCCAGTGTTTTGAGTTTTCGCTCTCTGTGGGTCGTAGACGTCTTTTGTCATGATTCGAGATACGCAGCATCCGGAAATTTCTTGAGCGCCTCAGTGGCGTGGTCGGTATGGTCTTGGCCTGCCACCTCGGTGGCCGTGAGTTCGACTCTCGGACATTTCATTGAGGGATGAGAGAACAGTATTTCTGGTGATAGAAGTTCACTCTCGACGTGGTTCGGAAGTCATGTGAATCCGTTGGTCCCGTTGCTTAATAACCACTGGTTCCATGCAACAAAGAACACCATATAAACATAAAACAAACTTATTCTGCATTTTGCACGTAAATGCTCGATTCTTTCGAGTGGTATTTGCCATCACTTGTAAGATCTCATTCTTCGGCAGGTTTTCCTCTTCCTTATCTGTAAGGATTCCCTTGATTTTGGATTTCTGTGTTTGTGTGTATGTGTGGTTTGCTTGTAGTTTATACATACGTAAATAGCGCTTGCATTCAGATGCGATCTAATCTCAAGCAGTGCGTGTTTTTTTTCATCACAACGAGCTTAGTCACATCTGGTATTAACCCGATATAGATCCACCTTTTTCAAAATCCGGGGTGAACTCATACGGTGACGCAGTTTGTAGTACTATAGTAGATTCACATCAGCCGTGCATTTGATGACTAGGCCAGTCCCTTACGACGCTCCTGATTGGCTGTTGATAAGCCAATATCTGGGCTGGAAACTCTGTCTCTCGAGAGTTCACATGGGTAGCATCTATATTCCACCTCTCCTGAGGGATACGGCTTTCAAAAGTATCCCTCAGGAGAGGTGGAACATACATACTGCCTATGTGAACTCTGGGTAGAGACTGAGAGTTTCCAGCCCTGTGATTGGCTTATCAACAGCCAATCAGGAGCGTCGTAAGGGACTGGCCTAGACATCAAATGCAAAGCTGATGTGAATCCACTCTAGCACCTCGGAGGTGGATGCATGTCGGGTCAATACCGTCACACCCCTTTACGTTATGAGTAACAATGATTTTTTTTTGCTTTTAGAACAAAATTAATTTATATTTTCTTTATTTTATATTTACATTTACGAGAATTGCGATTGGATACGGCTGTTTGCACAAACGACAGCTGTTTTGTTCCAGCCATGGAATGTTTAATTAGGCGAATATCACTCTGGTTGGAATGATGATAATGGCTTTGCTGTTTTGGTAATTTTTGATTACTCGCAAGTATTTCGAGTACATAAACATTTATGCGACATCACGTAAAATGCTGGAATTTTGTCTAGTTGAAATAAAGGATAAAACGCGAAATAATAAAAAAAAAAAACGTGGATATGGTTTACGAAAAATCTGCAGTGTTCGTGGGGGATAGTTTCTAGTTTCCCTTAATCGTCTAAAATTTTAGTTTTTTGTAAAAGAAAGCGATTGAGATTGTTAATTACTTTCTGTCCGGTCTCAGGTCTTAAAAGCTATTGAGGCTAGAGGGCTGCAAATTAGTATGCTGATCATCCACCCTCCAATCATCAAACATACCAAATCGCAGCCCCCCCGGCATTGGTGGTTTTCACAATTTTAAGGTTAAATTTAGCCATGATAGTGCGTCTGGTAACGCTATAAGTGCCAACAACACGGCCGATCTTTGCTTGACGAACTTTGCTCGATGGTCAGAAGCTGGAAAAGTCAGACTTATCTGCTGTTTCTCTGCTTCTGATGTCACATCGAGCAGAGCTCGACCGTTTGGACGGGCCTTTATACGCTGCACGGGAAACTCGATTGAGGAAACTTAAGCACATTTTTTACTTGTTTTATCTTGCATGTAATGGTTTTACATATACGAAATGGCGGGGAGTTGACGTTAATTTAAAATATAGCAACCGTTGCAAACACCACTCTGAAAGGAACTGTGTGAGATTGTGTTGAAAAGTTGTGATACTTCTCAAGAGTTGCAATTTTTCTGAAAAGAGCTGAGGGACGCTTTTGCTTTGTTAAAAGCGAACAAAAGCCAAGATTTCAAGTTTTTAAAACAAGCTTTAGCGAAAACTTTTTAAAAGCTCTATTACAAAAATTTAAAAAAATGCACATGTTGATTCTTGAAGAGAATCAAGATAGTAGACAGACGAGAGGTTGGAGGGAGGGCTCTCTCTCTCTCTCTCTCTCTCTCTCTCTCTCTCTCTCTCTCTCTCTCTCTCCTTTTTTATGTCTTCGCTTGGAGCAGTTGATGCAGGATTGAACTGTTAATTGACTGTTAGTTACCTGGCTTCGTTCATCATGAGTCATTTAGAAAAATGCTCACCTAATATAAGGCTATTCGTTCCTGTTGTGAATTTTGAAATTACAAAATAAATAAGTAAATAAATAAATAAAATAAAATAAATTTTTTTTATAACATTTCATGATTTTAGAAGCGAAGCGCCCCAAGGGTTAAACGGATAGGAGACATGAATGTCTATCCATGAGAACGTCTGTCAGGATGTCAGGTAGCGACAGCTGATGAGGCCAGGGGCCTGCTTTGTCCTGTCCTTGGAGGAAAGGCGCTCGATAGGCAATTAACGGAGGTGGAGCTGACAAGGATACGCTATATTTCTTGCGGAGTGTTTGCAAGATCATCTCGGATTTTTTTTTTTTGTTTTATTTTTTTTTTTTTTTGGGTTTTTTTTTGTTTTTTTTTTTTAGTTGAGCAAAATTTTCGAAAAATATTTCGTCATACAGCAGCAAAACCTACTGGAATAATCAGGTCTCTATTTCTCGGGCCCGTAGGGTTAGTGCTGTCAGTGCACCTCGCGCGGTGCACTGTAGGCATTACTTTAATGTTCTCAGTTTGTAAGATCATCTCGAAATATTTCTTTTCCATTTGAGCTAAAAGTTCGATAAATATTTCGTCATACAGCGTCAAAATCTATTGGAATGATCATCACGTCTATTTCTCAGGCCCGTAGGGTTAGTGCCGTCAGTGCACCTCACGCGGTGAACTGTAGGCATTATTTTAATGTTCTTTGTAAGATCATCTCGATATATATATATATATATATATATATATATATATATATATATATATATATATATATATATATATATATATATATATATATATATATATATATATATATATATTTTTTTTTTTTTTTTTTTTTTTTTTTTTTTTTTTCCAGTTGAGCAAAATTTTCGAACAAAATTTTCGTCATGTGGAGGCAAAACCTACTGGAATAATCAGGTAGGGCCCGTAGGGGCTTAGTGCCGTAAGTGCACCTCACACCGTGCACGGTAAGCATTGCTTTAATGTTCTTTGCAACGTGCCTTCGGCCCGTAGCTGCAACCCCCCCTTTCGTCCCTTTTACTGTACCTCCTTTCATATTTTCCTTCTTCCATCTTACTTACCACACTCCCCTAACAATTGATTCGTAATGTGGTATTCGCGTTACACAGTTTGGACAGATTTCGGACGGATTCGTTGTGGAGTCAACAGGGTCAACATGTAAGCCAAACGCGCCTCAGTCGCGTGATCGGTATGGTCTTGACCTACCACCTCGGGGGCCGCGAGTTCGATTCTCGGGTATTCCATTGAGGCGTTAGAGATGTGTATTTCCTGGTGATAGAAATTCACTCTCGACGTGGTTCGAAAGTCACGTAAAGCCGTTGGTCCCGTTGCTGAATAACCACTGGTTCCATGCAACGTTAAAACACCATACATACATACATACAAACAAACAAAAAGGAGGCCATGAGTTGTATTGAAGCATTTAATATGCGTCGGTGTTTAGCCATTAATATGTTCTATGAAGTAAAAGTAATTCAATGTTCCACAACACAAACCGGAGGTGATTGGGTTCCTGTAAAGTTAAGTACATCTTAGTTTTACCAGACCACTAAGCTGATTAATAGCTCTCCTGGGGCTGGCCCGAACGATTAGATATTTTTACATGGCTAGGAACCAATTGGTTACCTAGCAACGGGACCTACAGTTTATTGTGGAATCCGAACCACATTATATGAGAAATGAATTTCTATCATCAGAAATAGATTCCTCTTATTCCGCGTTGGCAGAGCCGAGAATCGAACTTCGGACCACCGGATTGGTAGGCGAGCGCGAAAACCAGTCGTCCAACGAGGAACTTGGGTTCCTGTAAAATTAGATTTTTTGAAAAATGAGTTCCAGATGAAAACAATATGTCACCGCTGTCGAGAATGGTCATGGATGGAACGGGAAAATGTTTCCATCAAAGGCTGTGCTGGAGTTTGCGGAAGTGTCGGGTGTTGGGAAGTGAAAAAAGTTTATTTGCATTTTATGAATTTAAAGGCAGGTTATCACTAGATGTCGAGTCTGGTTTTGTTTGACTCAAGTGGTAAAAAACTTGGCTTTTTATTGACAAACATATGGACCGATTTGTATAAAATTAATAGTGAAGAATTACGTGTCAAGAAGCTAACACTTTATTCTTGAAAAAGCAATAATTGAATAAATTATCGTTTCATAATGGACTCAGTTATGTACAAAAATATCCACAAAGCTGAAATACAAAAGGGTATGACTGATGTGAAAATTGAGTAGTGCAGATAAAGATGAACTATTTTGATAAATGGAGGAGAATCGTCAGAGGTTACTTGTTGACAGCTTATGCCGGACCCCCTTTATTAAGTTAACAGTTTATTCGTGACCGCTTATTGCAGTAGAGCAATTTATATTTTTTACAAGACAATGAGACCCAAGCAGATCATTAAACGCCTCGACGCCATCACTGGTTAGATATCCATCCATAGATTCAAATCATCACAGATAAGAACACCGGCAGCAGATATACCAATCACGTCAAGCAGTAGGCCAAGTGGATATTATTAGTCGAAATGGAACGCAAGATTAGAAGCACTGGTATGGGACAAGGAATGTCCTTCTTCTTTCCCACTATTATCACTACATTAAGGGGTCGGTTGCCCGATGCGCCTTTCCTTGCAACATCAGGCATGGCTTATAGTTTGGCAAAGGGGTTTTTACGACCGCATGCCCTTGCTGTGGGTCCCGCCTTTTGAGTAAAAAGTGGACCTAGCCTTTTACTAAAGGAGTAAGACTGCAAGGCAGCTGTTGTCCTTTTAGTGGCCTTTTAGGTCACGTAGTACCTATGGTGGTAGTATTCTTACATCTTACACCCCTGCCACAAGGTGCTGGTATTCACAAGCCCCGGATTTTTGCCAAGCTTCTAGGTTAGATTAGCTTAGGTTAGGTTGGGTTAAGTTACTTTTGGAGTAGTATATCCATGGTAATTGGGTGTGGGAAACATAATGAGATTATTTTCAAGAACATCGTTTACATCACCGGGAAAATGCAAAGGTAGATGGGATTTGGGCGGAGTTGGAGTCGAATATGGCCAGTGTTGTGGATTTGATTGGAATGAGCCTCTTGCTTTCGCACGGTAAGGCTCAATTGAAGCTGGTTTAAGTGCGTTCCTCGCCAAATATGAAATTAAACCGAATGGCCGGAAATTTAATTCCACCATGTCGGTACTACCATAGGCATGTCATCAGTGAGGGAAAGTAATTTAATGTAGCCTCTCTCTCTCTCTCTCTCTCTCTCCAAGGAAATCTGAACCAATGTGCTACAGCCCAGTAGACAGAGAGAGAGAGAATATTATACCAGAATTTTGATGCTTTTAAGGAAATGTGAACCCATGTGCTACAGCCATGTGTATATATATATATATATATATATATATATATATATATATATATATATATATATATATATATATAGAGAGAGAGAGAGAGAGAGAGAGGCTAGCCGATGGTTATCTACTATTTAATGCTCGTTTATGGTCTCACGGCCACCGTGATGTTACCCAGAGGATAATTGCAAATGAAAAATAAACACTTGTAGAATAGTACCTTTTCTCTTGTATTTTGGGGAATTGCGTCATTGGAGGACTTGACGAGGTCCTGCAGTCCTCATTCTGTGAGGCCATCGCCGTCTTGTGGGAATTTCCGTGGCTTTAATTTAATAGACCTCGTGCCAAGTCTTTTATTCTTCGAGTGTTGGTTGGCCTGTTTTCTTTTAGCAGGTCGAGAGGAATTCTTTTCTCCAGTGGCTGCTGTTTTATATGTTTAAGAAAAGCGTCTTTGTAGGTGTTTAGTGCTAATGTTAGCAGGCTTACGTGTTTGGGTAATTTAATATATTATGTATTATGTTGAATCCATTGAAGTTTGCAGATTTAATTTTCAATTCGGTCTCTTATTATGTTACTTCAAACATATGAAATGTCTTCTGCCTTTGAAGTCTGTGTCCTTTTAGGTCATTCAGCAGGAATGGTCTGCATATTATTATAATGATTTAATTAATCATTGTGAAATAAAGTACTCGTTTCCCAGTATTTAACCAGTGCTGATCTTTGTTGAGTGGCCAGATTGTTTTGTCTTCTCAAGTGACTGATGTTTTCTGTATTCAACAAAAGCTTCGTTGTAGATGTTAGACGACGTCTCGGTTCAGTATTTCGAAATCTTTAGTTTTAGTTTTGTGTAAAAGAAAACTATTGAGTTGGCTTTGTTTGTCCATCCGCACTTTTTCTGTTCGCCATCTGATCTTCAAACTAAGAGCTTCAGTGGCGTGGACGATATGGTGTTGGCGTACCATATCGGTGGCCGCGAGTTCGATTCTCGGGCATTCCATTGAAGTGTGAGAGATGTGTATTTTTGGTGATATAAGTTCATTCCCGACGTGGTTCGGAAGTCACGTAAAGCGGTTGGTCCCGTTGCTGAATAACCACTGGTTCCATGCAACGTCAAAACACCAAACAAACAAAATCTTCAAACCTACTGAGGCTAGAGGGTTCCCAATTGGTATCTTGATCATCCACCCTCCAATCATCAAACATACCAAAATTGCGGCCCTCTAGCCTAAGTAGTTTTTATTTTATGCAAGGTTAAAGTGAGCCATAATAGTACTTCTGACAACGCTATAGGACAGGCCACCAGCGGGCCGTGGCTGAAAGCTTCATGGGCCACTGCTCATACAGAAAAAGTTATTACTTAGGCGCAATTTTTGCTTGTTTTTCTCTGATTTTGTGCAGAGATTACGTTCAAGGTTTGTTGCTTCTTACGTTTGCTCCATCTCATTATTTTCTGTGGTTTTTCCTCCAAGGTTCTTCCCCCGTAAAGGATTGGCGGTGCACTGTAGGCATTATTTAAGTTGATTTGCAGCGCGGCGTTCCTTAGGCCCATAGCTGCAACCCCTTTCATTCCGTTCACATTCTCCTTCTTCCATCGTTCTTTTCACCTTCTAACAATCGTTTCATTGTGCAACTGCGAGTTGCCCTCCTATTACACCTTTCGAACCTTTTTCCCGTTTCCCTTACAGCGCCGAAGGACCTCACAGGCCCCAACGCTTGGCCTTCGACCTCTGTTTTAGATTCCGTTCCATTCCATTCGTTCCAAGTTTCTCATTCAGTTCATTTTCTCTCATCTCAGAATTCTTATGCGCTTTTTGAATCACTTTCTTTTACTCACTCATGTCGATTTTCCTCTCTTCCGGTCTTCCCAATTGCATTGTCTTTCCTCGCTCCCTTTTGGATGAGTCAGGGGTTTTTCCTCCTTAGCTATGAAGTCACTTTGGGGCTTTTTCTCCTCCTTCGTATGAGGAGCTGTGCATTCTTCTCTCCTTCGGCCTTGAGTTTGCGTTGATCTGGTTTTTAATATTTCCTTTTCTTCCGATACGTGTGTCCGCTGATATTCCGCTTTTCTTGGCTTAAGGTACTCTCTCTCTCTCTCTCTCTCTCTCTCTCTCTCTCTCTCTCTCTCTCTCTCTCTCTATATATATATATATTATATATATTTATATATATATAATATTAATATTCCCCGCTTTTCTTGACTTAAGGTACTTTCTCTCTCTCTCTCTCTCTCTCTCCCTTTTCCTGGGTTAAGGTACTTCTCTCTCTCTCTCTCTCTCTCTCTCTCTCTCTCTCTCTCTCTCTCTCTCTCTCTCTCCGTGTCACCATCCCTCACCGCTCTACCTTTAATGTCGAAGGAATTAGGTTACGGCCGAAGTTCCGCTCTCTCTCTCACTCTACAAACATTTTGGTTGGTTGGTGTAAACATTGTTTGGTTAGGCCGAGTCCAGAGGTTCACAGCTGGCTTCTTTAGCACTTGATTGCACTTACGAGACTTGAGCTGGATTTAAGCCTGCATCTACTAATGTTAATTATTAACAGATTGCCCGAGTGAATTCTGAGCGCTCTCTCTCTCTCTCTCTCTCTCTCTCTCTCTCTCTCTTAGGGAAAATTACAGCGTTCGATCCCTAAACAGGAAGATGAGGGGGACGATATGGACGAGTTCCTGGAAAGTCTTGTTGCCATGGCTGACGTAGGTCAAAGCCGAGAGAGAGAGAGAGAGAGAGAGAGAGATTCTGTCCCCACAGTAGTATACTTACTTTACTTTATCTTCCCGCCACTGGCCAGTGGCATAAGGCTGATACAGTTCCTTTCCATCTGTCTCTATCCCGAGCCATTTCCCTCGCTTCCTCTAGGTTTTGGATTTCATCCTCAAGATCTCTGACAATTATGTCTATCCACATCGTTCTTGGCCTACCCAGCGGTCTTCTTCCTATTTTTTCTGCTCTCAGTACTCTCCTGGGGTCTCTATTCCCATCCACCCTCTCAACATGTCCAAACATGTTGAGGGGATGGAACCATTCATAAAATATTTACAAAATATTTGTTTTTCTCCCTTGGGAGGACTGTTCGAATAAGAACACCTTCGTCCCGAGAAGAGAGCCGAAACCCTTCCCCAGGAGAGATAGTGTCCGCCAGGCGAAGACGTATTGGGAAATGGTTCGATGCGCGTTTATGATGACTGTCTGACTTTGCCTTGAAAGCACGTTGACGTCACAGGGGCACGAAACTGCCTCTCCCGTGTCTTACGTCAGATTTTGGGTCCTTGGGTTGCAATGATCGCTTATTTGTTACGTGTGCGTTTGCTTTTGTGTATTTTCATTGCATGTCTCTTGGTCTGTCTTTTGGCAGTTTGATTTTACAGTTTAAATTGAAGATGGACAGCTGTGTTTGGAAAGTTCGCTTTTTAGTTTTCTGTGAAAGAAGACTATTGAGGTGGCTATTTGTTTGTCCGACCGCACTTTTCTGTCCGCCCCCTGATCTTACAAAATACTGAGGCTAGAGGGCTGCACATTGGTAAGTTGGTCATCCACCTTCCAATCATCAAACATACCAAATTGCAGCCCTCTAGCCTCAGTAGTTTTTATTTTTATTTAAGGTTGAAGTTAGCCATGAGCGTGTGTCTGACATCGCAGCAATATAGGCCACCACGGCTGAGATGATTCAGCATTATACTCTGTACAGAAAACTCGATTGCGCTGGAGAAACTTCGGCGCATTTTTTACTTGTTTATCGATTGTGTTAACCTTGCCTTTCGTGTTTTCGTTTTAGAACTTAAGTGAAATGCAGTCTTTTTTTTTTTATTTACATTCATGTTCTGCAAATTATACCTATGCAAAGTTAGTTTATATAATTTTAGTTTCCGTTTTATTTGCAATGGCTCTGTGATGACGTTTTTGTAGTTACTGTATTCTTTTTAATACCGCCTTGAAATTATATTTCTTGCTGTCCCATGTTAAATAATTGGACGTCATACCGCATTATGTATGCGGTTATACATGAAGTAAAAAATTATCATTGCTACACGGTGTGTATATTATAATATATAGATATATATCTATATATATACAAAGATATATATATATTATAATATATATATATATTAAATATATATATACATATTATATCTATATAATAGAATATATAGAGGGATAAACAAAATTTGGCAGACTTCGTTATCAGTGGTCGAAATACTCCTCTAATGCATCCATTCCAACGAGAGCAAAAAATGACGACAGTTTCTTAATTAGTAATGTGTTCGATTGGGTGCCATGTGGTGGTGAATTTGATATGGGTCTCCTGGAGAGAGAGAAAGAGAGAGAGAGAAGAGAGAGAGAGAGAGAAGGGGGGTTACCTATATCACATATATGTATTAATACGTATATAATATGTGAATAATAAATACTCCATAATTATCTAAGACTTCATTTCGCTATGAGAAAAAGTGCATTCAGCCGCGTCTGCAAAAATATGGGAAAATATACATTTGACAAAAAAATAAATAAATAAATAAAAAATTGAAAGCGAAGTCTCCCGAGTATCATTTTTTACTTTTTTCTTTTTTTCTTTCTTGTAATCTCGATGAGCTTTGTTAAGAATTCTTAATGTATTCACTTGTTTATTTTATTTGTATTTGATGTTAGTTCTTCCGTTACACCATTTTTATTTTTAAAAAAATTTTTGACGTTACGTTTCAGTTTTTGTGGTAATGATAACAGTAATTTTTTGTCTACTGATGCAGTCTGTCATTTGCTGCTGTTAACTGACCAGAAGTCAATAATTTCAGACACTTATTAATTATGCCCGTCTCTGGTGCAGCGGGAAATTGATTTGTTTACTTGCTCTTCTCTCTCTTCATCTCTCTCTCTCTTCTCTCTCTCTCTCTCTCTCTCTCTCTCTCTCTCTCTCTCTCTCTCTCGTCCGCTAGAGAATTGCCAACATATTTATCTGTCCATTTCTGGAGGATGAACCCGTTTTAAACTGACGCTTACTTATATGTCTGGAAATGTCTTGTTTGGTTTATTTCACGAAACATATATCAACCAAATTGTTTTGAGCTGGAAGTTTGTTGACGACGTATCGAATGAGGTACCAACTGACCGAGTGTCGCATGGCAGCTTGGCAGACCGCGGTGCCGTCTAGGGGTCCTTGTTTGCGAGGGTGGAAGGGCTAGCAGGAATGCCGCCTAAAATCGAGCGTCATAATGATATGGGTGCACCTGATCTCTCTCTCTCTCTCTCTCTCTCTCTCTCTCTCTCTCTCTCTCGTCTTAATATGGGGGCCATTGTGTGAACTGGCCGAAAGTCTCGCCGAGGGAATTCTGTAAATCACTTTAGAACCACGTCGTTAGTTCTTTAATGAATAGGCACACACGCTCGTTTTTTTTTTTCTTTCCAGCTGTGCACACGGAGCTGCGGCACGTACACGAGCGCGCGCACCCACGTACAGACAGACAGACAGACATACTCACAGACTCCCACTCACTCCAACGCAGCGCTTAAACCTCGCGCGTTGAGCGATCCGTCCCGATGAGATCGTTCCCATAACCGGTAGGGATCTCTATGGTTCGTCCGCTCTGGATTTAGTTCCCTCTCATTGATTTAAGCGACCCAGTGGTAACTGTAATTGCAAATGGCATTTGATTCGCTGCTGAATACCTGTTTATGTGGCGGTGACCAAATAATGTTATTTTTACCTCATTATTCTCATGAGCGTTTCATAGGTCATCGTCCGTGTTCCAAATGACTTCGGACACGTCTGGGTTTATTGATTGTTTTGTGTGATTATGAGTGTTGGCGAACGTATTGGGGTTGTGTAGGGAGGGGGACGGGGTTTTGGATCGTTTGGGGGGAGAGTGTGCGGTTGCTGATGAAGGAAAGACGACGAGAGAGAGAGAGAGAGAGAGAGAGAGAGAGAGAGAGCCTCGATAAACTGTAATTTATCCGTAGAGCCAAAGTTAGCGAAATGCAGATCGTAAACGATAGAGTCTGGCTTTTGCAGCATCGTGCGGGACTTGTGTTTATTGCATTTCGACCGGATTTATTTTGTCTGCGTGTTTGGGCTCTGGTGCTTTGCGCTTGGAGACTCGTGTCTATTTTTTTTTTTATAACTTCCGGTTGTTCATTTCATGCGCAGGCTGCTGAAGGAGTCTGACTTGATATTGCATCGTCTACTCGAGAATTTGTTACCATTTCATAGCTTTTATGAATAAGAAAACAATTTGACGAAATTTTTTTCCCAGGCGTCGATGATGTTCGTTATGACACCAAATAATATAATATTAATTAGTCCCCTTCTCGAGAGGTGTTATTAACTCCCCTCTCTCTCTCTCTCTCTCTCTCTCTCTCTCTCTCTCTCTCTCTCTCTCTCATCATGGAAGATATTGCTTTGTGTTTGGGGTCGCGTGGGTTCTTAACTTCTCCTTTCGGAGGGGGAATTCCAGGGTTGTTGTTTTCGAAGGCACAAATCCCCCTGGAGATGCTGTGGTGGTGGTGGCTTCGGAACGTTGTTAAAATTGACGCGAAAGAGAGGTTAAGGTCATCTGAATCATCAAACCTCCCCTTGATTTTGTGGTTTGTGTTCTGGTTTTTCTTAGTCTGCGACTTCATTCGAGGTTATTTTAATTGCATCACCTCAATTCTGCCTATTTCGTAGACTTCATAGAGTTAGGCACCCACCTCCTTCCTCTTCCTTTCTGTTTTGTAGATTTTTCCTTTTTTAGCCATAGGTTTGATTTTCTTATGCCCTTTGTAGCTGTAATTGTTTTTTCTGTGCCATACAAGATGTCTATGTTGCGTTCATCTTGCTCTATCGCATACGGGACAGAACTTTCGCCCCTCATCACTAAGAGTTACTTAATTCTCCTTTGACCGTAAATATTCTACTGTTGGTGAGAAGAGACGAAGCACAATGTCAATCTGCAGGCTACAGCGCAAGTAGGACTAGTTGTAATAATGAAAATTCGCCATAAAAAAATATATTGGCAATTGTTAGAATGAATCCAGTGGTTCTCAGACTATGAGTCGCGACCCAACTTGTTTGATTGGACGCATGGACACAGGAAGGTTGTCAAGCTTTCAGTGTATTTCAGTTGCTTAATTGAATAAATTTAACAACAAATTACCGATGTGATGGATGTTCATCCTCCTCCACAATGCATGAAAAGCAGCGCCACTGATTCTGTTGATTTATTTTTGTGAATGAAAAGCAGTGCCATGGATTCTATTGATTTATTTTTTGTGAATGAAAAGCAGTGCCATGGAATTCTATTGATTTAGTTTTGTGAATGAAAAGCAGTGCCATGGATTCTATTGATTTATTTTTTGTGAATGAAAAGCAGTGCCATAGATTATTTTGATTTATTTTTTGTGAATGAAAAGCAGTGCCATAGATTATTTTGATTTATTTTTTGTGAATGAAAAAACAGTGCCATGATTCTACTGATTTATGTGAATGAAAATCAGTGCCATGGATTCTATTGATTTATTTTTTTGTGAATGAAAAACAGTGCCATGGATTCTATTGATTTAGTTTTGTGAATGAAAAGCAGTGCCATGGATTCTATTGATTTAGTTTTTGTGAATGAAAAGCAGTGCCATGGATTCTATTGATTTAGTTTTGTGAATGAAAAGCAGTGCCATAGATTCTATTGATTTAGTTTTGTGAATGGAAAGCAGTGCCATGGATTCTATCAGTTAAGTTTTGTTAATGAAAAGCCGTGCCAGGTTTATGATTTTAGTTTTTGAGAAATCAGTGCCATGGATCTATTGATTTAGTTTTGTGGAATGAAAAGCAGTGCCATGGATTCTAAGTTTAGATTTATAATTTTGTGAATGAAAATCAGTGCCATAGGATTCTATGGATTTATTTTTGTGCCAATGAAAATCTGTGATGAAAATAAAATATGCCAGATTTCTATGTTTAGTTTTGTTTTGAATGAAAAGCAGTGCATGGATCAGTAGTGCGCCATGGATTCTAATGATTAAAATGAATGCCATGAAGAAAATCCATGTGCATGCATCTATCAGTTTACGTTGTTTTGTGAATGAAAAGCAGTGAAAGGGGAAAGTAGTGCCATAGATCCCACTAGTTTAGTTTCTGTGAATGAAAAGCTGTACACATTATTTTTTTCCCAAAATAAAGTGTAGATATCACTTACATTTTCTTTCTCTTTTTCTCTTTACTTTGCTCTGGGTCGCGAAGGATTATAATGTTCCATATAGGGTCGCTCACGAAAAAGTTTGAGAACCACTGTGTAACAAGACGATTTATCAGCAAGGAATTTTGCCTTTTTATTTGCAACATTGTTGCAAGGCTGTTGAATTTTCCGTCTGTGGTGAGTAGCTTTTTCTCCCATAGGTCTTTCAGTAGCTCACGTCCAACGGAGACGAGAGAGGAGAGGAGACGAAGGAAAGATTGAACGTGATTTTGTTCGCAAGGAGAACTGTGGTCGGACACTTGAGGTGGAGGATGGAGATGTGTGCACAGTGAGAGTCTTCCCCTCTTTCTCTTCCTTCATTATACCCAAGTATCTTCGTAGGGGGCTAGTGCTGTCAGTGCACCTCACTGTAGGCATTACTCGAGGGTCTTTACAACCTTTTTCATTCCTTTTACTGTACCTCCGTGCATATTGACTTTCTTCTATCTGACTTTCCGCCCTCTTTCATTCCTTTTACGGTACCTCCGTGCATATTCACTTTCTTCTATCTGACTTTCCACTCTCTTTCATTCCTTTTACGGTACCTCCGTGCATATTCTCTTTCATCTATCTGACTTTCCACTCTCTTTCATTCCTTTTACGGTACCTCCGTGCATATTCGCTTTCTTCTATCTGCCTTTCCACCCTCCTTCATTCCTTTTACGGTACCTCCGTGCATATTCACTTTCTTCTATCTGACTTTCCACCCTCTTTCATTCCTTTTACGGTACCTCCGTGCATATTCACTTTCTTCTATCTGACTTTCCACCCTTTCATTCCTTTTACGGTACCTCCGTGCATATTCACTTTCTTCTATCTGCCTTTCCACTCTCTTTCATTCCTTTTACGGTACCTCCGTGCATATTCTCTTTCATCTATCTGACTTTCCACCCTCTTTCATTCCTTTTACGGTACCTCCGTGCATATTCACTTTCTTCTATCTGACTTTCCACCCTTTCATTCCTTTTACGGTACATCTGTGCATATTCTCTCCATCATCTGACTTTTCACCCTCTTTTTACGCCTCTCAAACCTCCTTACTATCTATTTCCCTTTCAGCGCTGAATGACATCATAGGTCACAGCGCTTGGCATTGGGCCTAAATTCTGTATTCTATTCAATTCTATACTCAAGTATCCCCCTCCTTGACTCGGTGACTGGTTCTATTCCATCCTCATCCAAAGGAGCTCTACAGTTTCCTGTCCGGTGGTGGCCTCAGCCGCAGCCCATTAAACTTATCCGCAGCCCACGAAACTGAGCCACGGTCCAGTGGTGGCCTATGTTGTTAGCACCTATAGCGCTGCCAGAAGTACCATTATGGCTAACTTTAAACTTTTTCTGTACAGCGTATAATGCTGTATGAAGCTCTCAGGTACGCCCCATGAAACACGCGGCCACGGCTTTGTGGCGGCCTGGGCTGTTGGCACCTATACCAGTTCCAGACGCACTATCATGGTTAACTTTAACCTTAAATAAAATAAAATCTACCTAGGCCAGGGGGCTGCAATTTGGTATGCGGGATGATTGGAGGGTGGATGATCAACATACCAATTTGCAGCCCTCTAGCCTCATTAGTTTTGAAGATTTGAGGGCGGACGAACAGACGAAGCAGTAGTTTTCCTTTACAGAAAACCAAAAACTAGGGAGGTGCAAATCATTGATTAGTATATAATTAGGGTGTGTGAACAAGACTGTGTGACAGCGGCGTCAGGGGGAGGAGGGGGCTCGCCCCTGGGGAGGGGTGGCGGGAGGGGGGGGGGAATTCGATTGGGTGATTCATCGTCAGGAAGTGAACCTGTACGTGCATAGAGGAAGAATTTCGCTTCTCAATCACGCAAGGCGAAGCGACGAATCTTTTCACTTGACAATTTCTTTTTTTTGTTATGTTAACAGTTTTATTCTCAGTTTCATCACAGAAAACATTCCTTTTAAATCATGTTAGATGAGTTTTATTATCACCTTCATAGAAAACATTCCTTTTAAATATGGCTAAATGAGCTCTTGCGGTCTCTAACTGCAAATAGCTAGGCAGAGAAAGCAATATTCACCACGCCTTCCCTGCAAAAAACATTACACGTTCATCGTATTGCTTGTCATTATCAGCTTTGTTTATAACCCCTCAGTGGCGTGGTCGAGTTAGATTCTCCGACATTCCATTGAGGGGTGAGAGATGTTTATTTATGGTGATAGTTCACTCTCGACGTGGTTCGGAAGTCACGTAAAGCCGTTGGTCCCGCTGCTGAATAACCACTGGTTCCATGCAACGTAAAAACACCATACAAACAAACAGTTAGCAGCTTTGTAGACTGCGGTTTCCACAGTGGAGGAAACTTGGTCATGACGTCAACCTGAAACGCTAAACCTGCTTCCCCCCCCCCCCCCCCCCCCCCCCCCCCCCCCCCCACCCCCCCCCCCCCCCCCCCCCCCCCCCCCCCCCCCACCCCCCCCCCCCCCCCCCCCCCCCCCCCCCCCCCCCCCCCCCCCCCCCACGCTATGACAGCCACCCCCCCCCTCTCCCCCCCCCCTTCCCCCCCCCCCCCCCCCCCCCCCCCCCCCCCCCCCCCCCTCTCACCCCCTGCCTGCCCCCCCCCCCAAACGCTCCCCACCCTCTCCCCCCCCCCCCCCCCCCAAACCCCCCCCCCCCCCCCCCCCCCCCCCCGACAACCAATGGAGTGCTCAGTGTATACAGCTCTCTCGCTCACCGATCAATTTACTTACGGCAGCTTGCAAAATGGATGGACCCCGATTGGCGCCGGTCACCCATCCGAAACTTTTGAGCGAAACCCAGAGGGAATGAATTAACAAAAATGCAAATGTTCTGCTGTCGGAGTGGAACGGGATGAATCATATTTGCCAGATAATTAAGAGGAGGGAGATTAATTTTCCCTCGCTGTTCAATTCCTCCTCCTCCTCCTCCTCCCTTTATCCCTTTATTCACCATTTCATGGTCCCACTTCTTTGGCACTCGCTCGTCTCCTCACCCTCCCCTAATCTCCCCTTTTTCACCATTCTCACTCTTCCTCCCCCCCTGTCTCCCCTCCCATCCGGTTGCCCCTTCTCCCCTTTCCCTTTTTGTCTGTTCCATTTTCTCCCATTTTCTTTCTTCCGTCATTTTCTCCCTTTATGCCTCCTATTCACTCTCCTCTCCCGCAAAGTGCCATCTTCTCTTGTCCCTTCTCGTCCTCCCACCATTGAGCGTTTCCAGATCTTCATCCAACCTTTCCCCTTTTGTCTCCTCCTCCTCCTCCTCCTCCTCCTCCTCCTCCTCCTCCTTTCCCTGTTCTGTATATTCCTGACATCCTCCCCAAATACACTTATTATTTTCAAATCAATACTTCCCTGTTTTATGTTTAATTTTTATCTAAACTTCCTTTCCTTTATCTATCCCATCTCCGTTTCTACCTCCTGTCGTATCCCTTCCCCTGTCTCCTGTCCCCTGTCTCCTGTCCCTCCCGCGCCGTCAACAACGGGTTACTCGTTCTGTCCCACGCCGTGAAATCATTCCCCCCCCTGTTCAGCCACCATCCCAATCCTGGTCCTGACCGTCTGTCTGTCTGTCTGTCTATCCAACCGCGTACGGCGTCCGTCCAAACCTTTCTTCCACCGACACCCGACTTCCATCAGGCCACATTCTCTCTCAGTTGACAAGTCCAGGGCTTTATTCGCTCCTCCCTCTCGTCGATTTTATTGCAGTTGTGATATCTCCCTCTTCCGCTACAGGCTGACGATGACTCCGTCCCTGCTGTCTTGTCTTGTCTGTCTGTCTGTCTGGTCGAGCCTCCAAACACGACTTGGTACTTCGCTGGTCTCCCCGGTTCCGTTAAGTAAGGACCAGCTTTTTATCCGATTTTGCAGGTTTGCAGGGCTTCGCTCTTTTTCGCTGGGAAAACTTTCTCTCTCTCTCTCTCTCTCTCTCTCTCTCTCTCTCTCTCTCTCTCTCTTTGGAATTTATCTGTCTCTTTCTCTCATTTTGTAAGATTCTCTCTCTCTCTTTCATTGGAATTTATCTGTCTCTTTCTCTCTCATTTTGTAAGATTCTCTCTCTCTCTCTCTCTCTCTCTCTCTCTCTTGGAATTTTTCTGTTACTTTCTCTCATTTTGTAAGATTCAATCTCTCTCTCTCTCTCTCTCTCTCTCTCTCTCTCTCTCTCTCTGGAATTTATCTGTTACTTTCTCTCTCTCATTTTGTAAGAATCTCTCTCTCTCTCTCTCTCTCTCTCTCTCTCTGGAATTTATCTCTTTCTTTCTCTCTCTGGAATTTATCTCTCTCTCTTTCTCATTTTGGAAGAATCTCTCTCTCTCTCTCTCTCTCTCTCTCTCTCTCTCACTTTGAATTTACCTTTTATCTACTCGGGGATTTGAAAACTTTTTCTGTTTGAATGTAAAACCTTTGTCCGCCAGTTCTTTCTCTTTTTTCGAATTATCTTCCCTTTTGTGGCTTTGAGAGTGATGGACGTTTTCCATCGGATTTTACTCTCTCTCTCTCTCTCTCTCTCTCTCTCTCTCTCTCTCTCTCTCTCTCTCAGACGCGTATCCATAGCAACTTATATATCTCTTTTCGTTACTGTACCACCGTAGTGCATTAATTAGAAGACCTACACTCGCTGTCAATATTGAGTTTAGGAATCAATTTGTCTTAGTTTGATCTTATAGTTTGATCCTGCAGTGAAGAAAGAACTGGAAATTAAATGACGTTGTGGCAAGACAGAGATGCTGTTCTGACATAAGACTTGCAGTACAACGTAAAATTGTATTTTGAGACGTGGAACAATATCTATATATATTATATTATATTATATTATATTATATATATATCTATATCTATATATATATCTATATCATCATATATCTATATCATATATATATATATATATATATATATATATATATATATATATTATATCCTTAAATCCACGGCAGAAAGGTAAGTGAAACAGGGACTTGCGACAAGTACTTTTGTAGTGTATTCTACATTTTCAAGTTTACACTGAACTTGAAAATGTAGAATATACTACGAAAGTACTTGTTCCATGTCACTGTTTCACTTACCTTTGTGCCGTGGATTTAAGGATATAATATATATATATATATATATATATATATATATATATATATATATATATATATATATATAATATATATATATTATATCTGACTCCACATCCCATCCGGGAGTGTCTGAAGTGTCAGATTAGTCCGATGAAACATTACTTCTCACCCTCAGGCTTAAACTTTAGAGTTTCCTTTCCAAGAACCATATTGATATCACATGTTCTGGGAATAGGTCTTGTCGACGTAATTATTTTTTATTTTTGTGTGTTGGGGGTCCGAATTAAATATATTCTTAGTTCCTACTTATGTTGGTGAATTTATATTTTTATCTTTCTCAGGTACTGGGGTCGTTATCTAGGACACATTTCTTTAGGATCGTTATCTCTATGATATTGACAGTCTTTTGTTTATGTTTTTACGGTCATCGCCAATGGGGTTGTACTATACACGCCGTAAAGGGTTAAAATTCCTGTCGGCTTCCTTCCAGCATTGGGTGCCTGTTATTACGTAACAGGTTTCTAACTAAAACCTGGAAATGAATGCGCTGTCATAAGATAAGATAGATAACTTATTGACACACGATATTATACAGCAACGTTTCAAAAATCTGCGGCCCAGAGATTTATCTCTTTTGAGATAGAGTGGTTCGTGGTGGTAGGTTTCTGCTTCCCAATAGTAGTAGTTATGACTTGGACCATCGACTGATGGTCTTTTGTTTGTCACTTTTTCATAGAGTAAATGCGCCTCCTCGCTGTCGAACTTCTCAGTTCCAGAGGTCCTTTATTCCTCAGTTCCAGAGATCCTTTATTCCTCAGTTCCAGAGGTGCTTTATTCCTCAGTTCCAGAGGTGCTTTATTCCTAAGTTCCAGAGGTGCTTTATTCCTAAGTTCCAGAGGTCCTTTATTCCTCCAAATACCGTTGGACTGTGAAGCAGCCTCCCAGGGGATGTCTTGTAATTGGAACTTCTGAAGTTCAAGCGGGGGTGTAATACATTACTACCCTGAAACTGTTCTCCTTGCATTTTAATACGTGTTATCGATTTGTTGATTTGTTAGTTTTTTTAAATTCTTTAATAAGTGGGATATCTCTTCGTTCTGTATTTCCCTTTACCTCGTCTTACCTCCTAATGAACACCATATAGTCTATATTCTTTGGGAGCTTGAATTTCAAGTCAGTGGTCCCTGTGGGCTTGTTCCATATGAATAGGTTTCATCTTCTGAATAATAATAATAATAATAATAATAATAATAATAATAATAATAATAATAATAATAAAGGCATGAGTGCTTTTGATATCTTCTTAAGAAAATCTTGTGGCAGATATTTCAAAAAGTCCAAAGCAAAAGTACCCCTGCAAATACCTTTGTTATTATTATATTATTATTATAGTATTATTATTATTATTTTATTATTATTATTATTATTATTATGATAACTGTTCCAGTTCCATCCATGTAATATTTGTAAAATCGCATTTTATTTGCAGTTACTTTGAATTATCAACCATGGTCAGTTATGTTCTAATCGTCTCAATCTCGTATGTTTTGCATTTCTCATTCATTTCACGATTCAGACCAGGCTTATGTTTACCTCGTCTAATTTATGCATTTTTGAACCGTAGTCTTACAACAATTCTCTCTCTCTTCTCTCTTCTCTCTTCTCTCTCTCTCTCTCTCTTCTCTCTTCTCTTGGTAGCAGGCTTATCTGTCCTGTGTAACTTTATCTTTGATAATACAAACATATGGTGACTCGATATCTGTATCTTACATAACATGTCCCTCACTCCAGCTTTATCTTATCATGAATCTTACGAATTAAGTCTCACAAACTGGGTCACATTTCAGTATGTAATGCCTAATATAGTCTTAGCAGCTGGTTTATCAGAATGACTTCAGTGCTTGCTGGCGTTGTTGTGGACTTCTGCTAACATTAATTTCTTGTTCAAGTTTCCTCATGAGGTTTTAAATGACCGTATGCTTAAATCATTCTATGCATTCCTAACGAAATTGACCAAGACATTGCTAAGGTCTTTACTCTTCATGACCACAAACCCATTCAGTAAGATGCAAGAAATCCTCGTATTCTTGTGTATGAATACATTTTCGAAACTGAGTCAATGTTAATTACGTAGGGATTGCCCATAATCACAAAACTCGTACCACACAAGGAAGGACGCGGAGGTACGAAACGGGTTTGGAGTTCATTGATGACCGTATGTTAACTTTTTATAGAAAACACGTGAAACTCACAAGACTTCATACGTAGTTGCTTTTGTCAGTATGATTCTTAAAAGATTTTTTCCCCACCGGTAGCCTAGTCGCGGAGAGATATATATATATATATATATATATATTATATATATATATATATATATATATATATATATATATATATATAATACATACATACATATATATATATATATATATATACTATATATATATATATAATATATATATATATATATATTTATATATATGTATGTAGTATGCTTTGTTAAATGCTGTTTTGATTTTAGTTATCTGTAAAAGAAAACTATTGGGATGGCTTAGTCAGTCTTCTGCACTTTTTCTATCCGCCCTCAGATCTTGAAAACTACAAAGGCTAAAGGGCTGCAAGTTGATGCGTTAATCATCCACCCTCCAACCATCAAACATACCAAATTGCAGCCCTCTAGCCTCAGTAGTTTTTATTTTATTTAAAGTTGAAGTTATCCATGATCATGCGTCTGCCACCTCAACAACACAGGCCACCACGCCGGATGAGAATTTCATACAGCATTATACGCTGTAGAGAAAACTCGATTGTGCCGGAGAAGCTTCGCTGGATTATAGTTACTGGTTTCTATATCCAAACTAATGTCTTCCCTTGTAGCATATTTAACCAGATCTTTCCCGTTAAGGTCCCTTAAGGTGAACTTTTACCTTTTCTTTGGCACTGAACCGAAGGCGTGTTCCCCAATAATGCAGCCCATTTTGGACCCACTGATCCACATTGTTGGAAGAGGAAGCCGGGAGGAAATCAGCCCTGGAAAATGGAGAGAAATTGGTCCTGGAGCTGTTGACTCTCTGCTGCGTAAGGAAATTGGCTGTTAAGTGCTGTTAGTTCACGAGGGCGCTGATTAATTTGCACCAGGGCCTTGCACCACCAGGTGCGGGGTATTTTTCAATAAGTAATTTCCCTTCGATGTCTGACGTGAGGGAAATGAGGTATACATAACGATCGTCCGTCGGTAGTGGTTTAGATAACTTCTGAAAAAAAAAGTATATACCTTAGTTTAACAGCTGATTAACAGCTCTCCTAGGGCTGGCCTGAAGGATTGGATATTTTTACGTGGCTAGGAACCAGTTATTTACCTAGCAACGGGACCTACAGTTTATTGTGGAATCCGAACCACATTATATTGAGATATTAATTTCTATCACCAGAAATAAATTCCTCTGATTTCGTGTTGGTAGAGCCGAGAATCGAACTTTGGACCATCGGATTGGTAGGCAAGCGCGAAAACCACTTGTCCAACGAGGAACTGGGGAAAATGAGGTATACATAACGATCGTCCGTCAGTAGTGGTTTAGATAACTTCTGGAAAAAAACTATAGCTTAGTTTAACCAGACCACTGAGCTAATTGACAGCTCTCCTAGGGCTGGCCCGAAGGATTGGATATTTTTACGTGGCTAGGAACCAATTGGTTACTTAGCAACGGAACCTACAGCTTATTTTGGGATCCGGACAACATTCTATCAAGAAAAATATTTCTAATCACCAGAAATGAATACCTTTGATTCCGTGTTGGCAGAGCGGGAAAGCGAACCCGGACTACCAAATCGGTAGGCGAGCACATAACCCACTCGTCCACCACCGCAATATCGAGATTTATGCTAACTGTATAAAGTTAAAAATACGTTCTGTGTTTTTGTATAATTTTACGCATAATGACTCGTTATCTAGATTGTCACTTAAGCAACGAAAATTCGTCCCCTCCACAGTCTGTTAAAAAGAGCTAGACAAATATTTGAAGGTATATGTTGTTCTACAGCCCTTTCAGTAGCCTGGTTCCGCTGTACCTTGTCTGTCGTTATACGGACTTTTCAAATTGAGACAAATTGGCAGTGGGTAACTTTTATTGGTGGTCTCGCCGAGACTTTGACTAATGGGCCGCCAGGGGATAATTGAAGATCGATAGGAAACTGCAAACCATTACCTCTTGCGTAATTCTGTGCTTAATTACGAGAGGTACACTGGACCTCAAAGGAAATACGTCTAACATGCCAATCTGCATGTTAGACTCAGCAGCTTTCAAGATCTGAGGGAGGATAGAAAAAGTGCTGACGGACAGACAAATAGCCATCTCAATAGTTTTCTTTGACAGAAAACTAATACTGGGGTTATTTCGATCATTGTACTCGCCATCGCCTCGATCTCTTCGATAGACACTTTCTCCTCTGAAGTCGGTTAAAGTTGTTATCGACTGATTATAAAAAGTATCGGGTACCGAGACATTTCTTCCGTTAATTTTCTTGCTTTCTGATATTCCTTTCATCTTTTGTACTTTCACGTGGTTACGTGGGAGTTCATCCATGATTGGGAATCGAGATTTTTTATTTATTTATTTTTTATTTTTTTTACTGAAGCAAAACTCTTTTATTCTCTTAGTTGTTCGCAGTTGCTGTTGTTGTCTTTCGCTCTCGGGTTCTAGTTCGAGATCTGGAGTATTTGATGAGAGCCAACGTAGTACCTCGATTTTTATCACTTCGCCTTGAATCTGCGCCCCTGACATGTTTTTTGTTTTTTGTTTTTTTTTCCCGTTAAGAGGCCAAGACGAGAATACACGCCTGAGTGAGATAAGGTACAGTACAGAGAGAGAGGGAGAGAGAGGTTTTTTTATATATTAATTATATAGAATATATATTATATATATATAATTATTACATATATATATATATATAGAGAGAAGAGAGAGAGAGAGAGAGAGACGAGAGAGAGAGAGAGAGAGGCCAGCCTCGTAGGACTTAATGTAATGAGGTCAGACTGGGCTCCATGGTTGCCTAAGAGGATCACACAATCAGAAGAGAGAGAAAAAAAGGGCAAGTCGAGAAATGGAAATAAACCACGAATAAGAATCTACAGAAAAAAGTAGTAAACAACAGCAGTAAAAAAAAAAAAAAAAAAACAGCAGTAATATGTTTCCTCAGCATTAGCATTCATTCGTCACTCTTGCGAAGCTACGGAAGAGTGCAGCTGACAGGAGCGGAGGAGGTCCTCACAGGACCTTAGTTGGCAGGGCCACCCGCTCCCCCCCCCCCCAATCCCCCCACCCCCCCCCCCCCCCCCCACAAAAAAAAAGATATTCCGGGCTAAATCTGAAAACCATTAGCATGATGAACGAAAAAATGCTACAGCGTTAAATAGGTTTAAAATGGCGTGGCAATTTCTCTCTCTCTCTCTCTCTCTCTCTCTCTCTCTCTCTCTCTCTCTCTCTCTCTCTCTCTCATGAAGTGTCCTAGCGACAAGTTCCCCCCTTTTATATGACGCTAATCGAGTCATCACTTTGTGTTTAGACTTACACATGACATTTTTATATATGCGGATATTAAGCCTCATATATCTCTTTAATAACTTTGATTCACTTTACTGGGGTGTAACTCACGCAAAGGGAATGATGCGAACACATGCTTTTCTGGCTGGAAGTGGAATGACATCAGAGACTTTGTGTACTCGGCTATTCAGAGAGGTGTTGGTTTATTATTAAGCTTTTGCTGTTTTCCCTTTAAAGTACGGCAGTGGCATTTGTAAAAGTAACGACAACCCAGAGTTCATTTGTAAATATAATAACTACCCTGAATTCGTTTCTAAAAGTAATAACAATCATGAAATGATTTGTAAAAGTAATAACAACCTGAATTCATCTGTAAATGTAATAACCCTGAATTCATCTGTAAATGTAGAAACAACCCTGAATTCACTCGTAAACGTAATTACTTTGAATTCATTTATAAACGTAATAACAGCTTTAATTCATTTGTAAACAACCCTGAATTCGTTTGTAAGCGTAATAAAAACCCTGAATTCGTTTGTAAGCGTAATAGCAACCCCTAAGCCAACAGGAATTAGGAATATGGACATCAAATCCAGAATCAGCTTACATATCTCTTTTGAGCACGAAGTCTGCATTAATTTGTCTAATTTTTCGTTACTAGCACAGAGTATTGAACTTCTAACCCCTTCACGGCGAGAACAGAGGGTTTCCTGGCTTCCACTGAAGTGGAGACCTGAATATGGCTCCTTATGGGGAGGCTCATCATCCTTTTAGGGGAGATCTACTGTGACCTACAGGAGTCCATGACTCACTGGACGCTTCTTTGCTGTAGAGTACTTTGTACCTTTCCCCTAAACAGGAAGTGAATTTAAATGTTGAACGATAATCAAAGAAAACTATACTCTGTTTTTTTTTTTCCATCTGTCCATCCGCCTGTGGTGTTTTTTTATGGTAACACTGCGTCCCGGGTTTTAAATAGTTACGGTATGTGTAAGTTTTAGGTAAATAAAAGGATATCTGGGTGTACATTTGCAACTGAAAAGTGTTTTAATAATTTACTGTATGCGAATTACACCGTTAATATTCGAAATAGGATATTATTATTATTGTTGAATATAAGCTCAATGTAACTATCTAAAGCCCGGGACGCAGTGTTACCATACGCAAACACCACAGGCGGATGGACAGATGGAAAAAAAACAGAGTAAAGTTATAAATGCGCCGAAGTTTCTTCGGCTCAATCCAATTCTCTGTACAGCGTACAGTGCTGTATGAAACTCTCAGCCACGGCCCATGAAACACGCTCATACGGCCCGGTGGTGGCTTGTGTTGTTGGCCACAATCGTGGCTAACGTTAACCTGAAATAAAAAAGAAAAATGCGAACTTTCTTCGGTGTAATCGAGTTTTCTGTACTGTGCTTAAGGCTGTATGAGCCGTGGCCCATGAAGCTTTCAGGCACGGCCCGGTGCTGTCCTGTTCTTCAGCGATGCCAGACGCACGATCATGTCTAACTTTTACTTTAAATAAAATCAAAACTTCTGAGACTAGAGAGCTGCAATTTGGTATGTTTGATGATTGGAGGGTGGATGATCAACTTACCAGTTTGCAGCCCTCTAGCCTCAGTAGTTTTTTTAAGATCTGAGGACAGACAGAAAAGTGCCGACGGACAGACTAATAGCCATCTCGCTACTTTCCTTCTTCAGAAAGCTAAAAGCTGTTAGGACGAAAGGTTTGTGTAGTATATGTGACGTAAGAAGAAACGATAGGGTAAGAAATGTGGAAAAACAAGTTGTGAAAGGATGTTCACAGCAATTTGAGACGGTTTGATCGAGTGGAAAGTAACCAAGGGTGATGCTAACGGGCGAAGAGAGGGTACAATTCAGAAATATTGGTGGAAGGTGGAGAGGTGGACGTAGGTAAGACTGGATATATGGCTGAAAAAGAGGTATTGGAAAGGAAGAACCTTGACATCCAAGAAGCAAAGATCTGCGCGTAAGATAGAGCTGGAAGATGTAGGTGTATGTGTTGTGTGTAAGTGTGTGTGTGTGTGTGTGTGTGTAGGGGATTTAGTGTTCCGCTTGTAGTTTTTTTCTATAGTTTTAGGGATCGGTTAATGTTATGACTAATCAGAATTCAACAATTGGGGTAAGAATATGGCAGTAACCGTTGTCTCATCTCGGGATTGTCCTTTAAGGAACATGGGTAAATGTTGATTCTCTCTCTCTCTCTCTCTCTCTCTCTCTCTCTCTCTCTCTCTCTCTCTCTCATACTCAGTTTTTCTGACTGAAATACTCTCATGACTAATCAGAATTCAACAATTGAGTTAAGAATATGGCAATAACCTTTGTATTATCTCGGGAGTGCCCTGTTTGGGCAATGGCTAAATGTTTCTCTCTCTCTCTCTCTCTCTCTCTCTCTCTCTCTCTCTCTCTCTCTCTCTCTCTCTCTCTCTCTCATATACTTAGTTTTTCTGCCTGAAACACCCCCCCACTGAAACCACCAAAAGTAAGACCATGTCTCGCCGAAACTGTCATTCAAATATGGATCGCCGAGATAAATGAAGAATATTCAGGAAGGTCATCTAATCAGGTTACGTCCTTTGAGCTGTTGATAATGAGACTGCCGAGCTTTGTGAGCACCGAATTAATCTCATAATTGCATTATTTCGTCCAATCTGTTTTAGCCATCGGGGGAATGAAACGTGCAGAAAGCCGAGTCTGTGGTGGTATTACATTTTAAAGGTATTATGTTAAGAGAGCTTAAGACTACAGATAAAATTTGGCATCCTTTTGCAGTTGACGACCAAGTAGTCTGCCTTCATGAATATATGACGTCGAAATACCTCTTGCTCTTAGCTCTCTCTCTCTCTCTCTCTCTCTCTCTCTCTCTCTCTCTCTCTCTCTCTCTCTCTCTCTCTCTCTCTCTGGATGACGCAAGTGGCATAGAAACCCCGGTATCTCGAATGAAGACGTAATAATACTATTCTAGAAAGACGACGAGAGAGATTTTTATTTTTAGCCTCCTAGACATTTACGCTGTCGTTTAAAACTTCCTGAAGGAGAAGTTTTGAGAAGAAAGGAGAGGAAGGAAGGTTTATGTGGCATAGAAAGGAGTTCTCGAGATGCGTCATGCAGGTGTAATGAGAATATATATGACGCAGGGAGTCATGCGCTGAGAGCGCTTAGAAGTTTCTACGTAAAAGCAGAGCTTGCTTTGGATTATGTAGGAAGGGTTTGGTGAGAAGGTGGTCTTTAGACAGTGACGTGGAAAGGCCGCGTGGGTCGTTTGTATTTTCGTGGATCAAGTGACTATATATATATATATATATATATATATATATATATATATATATATATATATATATATTTATTTATATTTATATATTAGGGTTGTTGATTTTTTATTTTTTAGAAAATAAAAAATAAAAAGATCAGTGATTTTTTTTTACTTATTTGATTTACTTGGTTTTTTTATTTGTTAGATGCTTTTTCGAAATTTTTTTCCTCAAATTGTATATTATGACAGGATTACTATTGATCTATCTTTTAGGTTTCCAGTTCTGGTCTAAAGTATGTATATACTTGCAATTTTTTTCTATCAAAACAAATAGATGCAGCACAGTTATGCTTTAGGTATTTATTAACCTCCAAACCATATTTTCCAATTTAAAAAGTTAAAAAATAAAAAAATCATGATTTAATCACTTGGTTAAATCAGTTTGATTTAATCATTGCCAACCCTGATATATTATACACACATATATATATGTATATATATATATATATGTGTGTGTGTGTGTGTGTGCGTGTGTATGTGTATGTATATATATAGATATATGTATATTATGTATATATATACATATATATATGTAATTTTACAGACTTTCAAAAATTTTATATAATACCACCATCTTTCAGTAAGCAAAAGCAGTGTCCCGATGCATTTGTTTGTTTGTTTGTATGGTGTTTTTACGTTGCATGGAACCAGTGGTTATTCAGCAACGGGACTTCCGAACCACGTCGAGAGTGAACGTCTATCACCAGAAATACACATCTCCCACACCTCAATGGAATGGCCGAGAATCGAACTCCCGACCACCGAGGTGGAACGGCAACACCATACCAACCACGCCACTGAGGCGCTTCCCCCCGATGCATTTGCACGGCTCCTTTGAACCCATCATCTATCATATATAGTTATGACACCTGTTCAGGTAAACGAGGTGAATGTCATGTCCTTCTAAAGTCTCGTGACATTTTGACTCTTTCTATGACGGAGTTGGCCGTGGTCTTCGCACCCTGACTTGAGTTGTATAATGAAGTTCATTTTTATTCACACGCTGGAACTCTGTACTGCTGTCTCCCCTACCCTCCCGATCTTCTACCTAATCCACCCCTACCAGGGCGGACAAACCACTTTGCACGAGGAGGGTGGATGTCTCCCCTTCCCTCCCCATCCGCAACCTACCCCTCTCCCACACAGGTGGACAAACAGGTTTGCAGGAGGAAGGTGGATGCATCCCCTACCCTCTCGATCCCCTACCTAGCCAACCCCACCCAAATATGTTTTCAAGGGGTGGGTGGCTGTGTCATGCCCTCCCCTACTAGCACCTGGGGGAGGACAAAAAAGTTCAGATCCACTTGGATTTTATTATTATAGATTTTTGGGATTCTCGTTGTTGTCATTGTGAGATTAAAGAAGTTGGATCCCTATTTTTGGAAATATTTTCATTACAGTCGTTTTTGTCGTCAGTGGACAAAACATCCATAGTAATGTACATGTGAATATAATAATAGCCCCTGTACCAGGAATGTTACGCCTGTCGAATTGGTTAAAGTGATGGCCTTATTATTATTTTTGATTACTTGGGGAGTAAGCCTTCAAAATAGTTTGTTGTTGTTGTTGTTGGGGGGTTAGGAAAGGTCTATGGAAGAGCCTAAAAAGGTTTGGCAAAGGTTTTGTGTTGAGTTAAAGATACAGGATTTTTAGAATAGAATATTTATGACTTATTAGAATGAAAATGTAACAAATAATAATGTGAATGTTAAACAGTACAGAAAAATGATTTCTAATAGAATTTATAACATATTTATTTTAATTTTCGTTTCTAGAACAAGGCTGTATTCGACCATAGATTTTAACATGTTTTAAATTACGTTAAGTTATGAATATAATGTTTACTGCTTACGTGTGAGGGGAAAATCTTGCACACGTCCCAAGTAAGCAGAGGGTTGGATCACGCCTTGTTATTGTTGTGGTCGTACTTCTCTTTATTTCCCTCTTTCAGTTCGCCCTATTCCAATTATTCCATTTCGTTCCTACCCATTCCTGCTTTATTGTCCCATCAAAATCCCACGCCCCATTTCCCCCCCATTATACTCCCATCATCCATCGTTCCAGTGTTCCTCCGTCCAGCTACCTTCCTCACCGTTCCATTTTCCTCGTTTCATTCCCCGCCCCGGCTCCATTTCCCCAAATTCCAGTTCCATATTCCCTCGTTCCAGCGTCCCCTTTCTAATCACGTTTGTCGCCGTTCTTGTTTTCCTCGTTCCAGTTTTCGCGTCCAGATCTTCCATAGCCCCTCCACCCTCTTCCATTCCCCTCCCCTTTCCTCTTCTTCTTCTTCTTCTTCTTCTTCTTCTTCTTCTTCTCCCATTTCCTCTCGTTTTCTTCTTCTTCTTCTTCTTCCACCCTCTCATTTTCCCCTCCCATTTCCTCTGATTTTTTCTTTTTCTTCTTCCACCCTCTCATTTCCCCCTCCCATTTCCTCTCTTCTTCTTCTTCTCGTTCCTTCTTTTCTTTCTTCTTCCATATTCCCTCAACCCTCTTCCTTTTCCCCTTCCATTTCCTTCTTCTTCTTCTTCTTCCTCCATTTCCCCCCTTCTATTTCTTCTTCCCTCCAATTTCCTTTCTTCTTCTTCTTCTTCTTCTTCTTCTTCTTCTTCTTCTTCTTCTTCTTCTTCTCCAAGGGACGGGACAGATCCTCGGGCTGATAGAAGGTCATTACTAGATTGAAAGTACGAATGTGATGGAAGGGGGTCGGAGAGCCCTGCCAGGCCTGGCTGCGATAAAGAGCATTTTTTCTATTATGTTTCATTTCCTCTTTTGAGTTCCACGATGTTGATGGTCGGGTTTTCGTCGGCAGAAAATACTATACGTGATGGTTGTACTTTGTAAAATATGTGTAGTTTATATATGTGTTTGTATACACATATATATAGGTATATATGTATTTATAGTATATATAGTTATGCATTAAGTTACAAATGTCCTTTAATATCCAATTCACTCTACCTCGGAATTAAGATATTTTCATATATGTTAACCGAAGGGGAATTTTTTAGTTGATAATAATTTCGTCCTCTCGTGGATTCGAACCAGCGGACAGAGGAGAAATCAAGACTTCAGTGAAGTTACCGACTCGGCCAGCAAGTCGGTAACATCACTGAAGTCCTGATTTATCGTCTATGCGCTGGTTAGAATCCACGAGAGGACGAGATTATCATCTACTAAAAAATTCCCCTTCGGTTAACATATATAAAAATATATTGATTCCGAGGTAGAGCGAACTGGATATTAAAGGACATTTGTATCTTAATGCATGTATATGAATCACGGCGATATGGTAAAAATTCAATTCTATATATATATATATACATAATATATATATATATATATATATATATATATATATATATATGTATATATATATATATATATATATATATATATATATATATATATATACTATATTGTATATATGCAGTCATGGGTCAGATTCGAAAATTGCTGGAAACAGTCCCTTTGAAGAATTTTACTTGACCGCTTGTGAGCTAATCCTACTATACTAAAATGGGCGTTATGTCTGTCCGTCCGTCTGTCATTCAGTCACGGCCAAACGACTGGTCCGATGGGCATGATACTTGGCAGGGTTATAGTGGGGACCCCTAAGATGGTTTATAATGGGGTTTCATCCTACCTCCCCCGCCTCCGAAGCGGGTGGGGATGAGAAGGGATTCCCTGAAACGGGTCTGGTTATGCCCGTAGACTTAGTTACTTTATGAATTTATCATACATAATAGTTCCAAAACACTAGTGAGTCACTTATATATGAAGCAGCAGATGAATATCCTTTTAGTAAGGATTGGTAGATTGCTAGCATTATATAAGGCCTGAATGTTAGCATTTATGTGGATATTAAACTCAAGTGCTTTATCAGTCATGTCTTCGGAAGATTGATTTTCTGTCCTTTCCTTGAAATGGATAGGGCCTCTCCTTGCTGGACGAGCGTTTGTTTATCGAACAGAAACTTCTCCCTCAGCGAAATCTTTTCACGTGGAACAGGACATTTCTCCTCGTGAATGGCCCATTAGATTTTTAACGTCACTAAACTCTCGTTGCTTCCTACTCCAGCTAATCAGGTGGAAGACCTTTTCCGTCTGGACTCATTTCGTCGCCAGTTCGAAGACCCATTTCGGCGGAACCGCTGCTGTGTCTGTACGAAAGAGTCATATAGCCTTCTTTTGCTTGATGCCAACAGTACGCTCATTTTAACGGTAACACATCGAACGTCTTTGCTTGTTTATTTGAAATAGTAAAATAGTTTACTATATAATTGTGGATTTTTTTTACACATTTTTTCCTCTAGATTGTTAATTTCTGTTTTTTTCCTCTAGATTGTTACTTTCTGTTGTTTCTCGAGATTTTTTATTTTATTAGCAAAATACTCTTTTTTTTTTTTTATGGGAATTATTATCGAGTGTTTCAATATTTTCTATATATTTTCTGAATTTAGGAAATTATAATCTGTCATGTCCGCTGGGACAGAAGTGAAATTCTCAAGTGTGAACCCAATACTGCTTATATCAGCGATTTTGCTGATTTTTTTGTTTCACACTTCGAGTTCAAGACTTGTAACGTGACTAATGTTGGACTAAACTTAACCTCAGATAATAATAGGTGAAAATTGCAAACTTTAAACTGTATTGATATCTTCTGCCGATGGTCTTCAACTAAAAGTGTACAAACACACACACACACTATATATATATATATATATATATATATATATATATATATATATATATATATATATATATATTTTTTACAGTTAGTAACTCGGTTGTCATTGTGAGAGTCTATTTGAAAATAAAACTCTACGACACTTTTCATACCATCCTCTGAAGAGTGTCGATTGCCACGAAAAATATCTTTGCAGCTAAAAACATGGAAAACCAGTGTACAAAGGGCTAAAGTGAGAGGGGAAAGCGTTACATTACGTAACTTCTATTACTTTAATCATGAGCTTATAAAAATTTACACGCAACATGAATTTATATTCATAAATCAAATGCATAAGCAAAGATGTACAAGCGTTGTGTGGACCAGACCCCAGGAATATACCATAAAGGAGAAGGATGGAATAGCGATATTTACGCCTCTTAAAATGCTGAATATTGTAAGTCATGGAATCTGATGTGCGAACTGAATTTCAAAGTTTCAGTTACGAGGGGTACTGTTGCCTGACGAGAGAGAGAGAGAGAGAGAGAGAAGAGAGAGAGAGAGAGAGAGAGTAACTATCAGTGGAGAACAAGGATATGCTATGTTTGAAATTACCGGAACATTGCAAACGTTTCATTTTTGCCCCATTGTAATCTGCATACATACATACACGCACCACACACTAATATACATATATATATATATATATATATATTATATATATATATATATATATATATATATATAACAAGGATATGCTATGTTTGAATTACCGGAACATTGCAAACGTTTCATTTTTGCCCCATTGTAATCTGCATACATACATACACGCACACTATCACATATATGATATATATATTTATATATTATATATATATTATATCTATATATTATTATATATATATATATATTATATATATATATATGTATATTAGTGTGTGTGCGTGTATGTATGTATGCAGATTACAATGGGGCAAAAATGAAACGTTTGCAATGTTCCGGTAATTTCAAACATAGCATATCCTTGTTCTCCACTGATAGTTACTCTCTCTCTCTCTCTCTCTCTCTCTCTCGTCAGGCAACAGTACCCCTCGTAACTGAAACTTTGAAATTCAGTTCGCACATCAGATTCCATGACTTACAATATTCAGCATTTTAAGAGGCGTAAATATCGCTATTCCATCCTTCTCCTTTATGGTATATTCCTGGGGTCTGGTCCACACAACGCTTGTACATCTTTGCTTATGCATTTGATTTATGAATATAAATTCATGTTGCGTGTAAATTTTTATAAGCGCATGATTAAAGTAATAGAAGTTACGTAATGTAACGCTTTCCCTCTCACTTTAGCCCTTTGTACACTGGTTTTCCATGTTTTTAGCTGCAAAGATATTTTTCGTGGCAATCGACACTCTTCAGAGGATGGTATGAAAAGTGTCGTAGAGTTTTATTTTCGAATAGACTCTCACAATGACAACCGAGTTACTAACTGTAAAAAATAAAAAGCAGAAACTCTTTAATCTCCGATGAACCCTCGTGCAGCCATCGATTGTCGATGAGGCAAAGAGAGGGAAATATAGTTGGGACTGCTAAGTGCTTTGATCTGTATTTTCTAGTTCTTTTGGATGAGATGAAATAATACGATAGATTGAAAAGAGTAGAAAGGGACAAGAGTAATAAGCGCTCGAAAAGAGTAACAACAAAGAATAACAATGAAGTCACATGCAACGACTCTTCAGCTTCTGAGCACGATAGCTTGGGAACTGCTCGGGCGATATAGCTTGAAACGAAGGTGTCTGGAGGAAACTGTTGTGGTTAGTGAATACGACCTGGAAGCACGTGATGTTAGTGTTGCAAATATTTACATTTCAGAAGCCTGAAAAATAGCGGAGATTTAGAAGCATGATAACAGGCGAGACTCGCGCGGGGAAAGGTGTGTATGTGGCAAAATCGCTGAAGTGATGGCTACAGAAACAGACGGTTGAGAATAGAACATAAACAAGCAAGTATGATGAATGAAACGTATCATCGAAAGAACGAGAAATGGACAAGTATCAGTCATCGTGTTTTGATGCATGTTACTGAATTGAAAACGACAGGTGCGATCTGTTGAATAAGTGGTGATTTACACTCGAGCTTCTATCGCCTTTAAACCAAGCAGTGTTGGAGAAATAAAATCCTTATTCCTGAAATTTTCACATCAACAGATTTCTTGGGCTTCAGGTTCGTAAATGTTCACGCACACACTCCTCTGTGTGCAAACTGGATCTCTCCTAGTCAGTCACCCCCAATGGTTTTCGGGGGCCGTTTATTTCTTTAGGGTCATCAACTTTATGATACTGACAGTCTTTTGTTTATGTTTTTACGGTCATCCCCAACGGGCTTGTACTAAACACGCCGCAATGGTGGATACATACCGGGTTAAAACCCTTGGTCCCGTTGGGGGTTAGTGCCGTCAGTGCACCTCATTCTGTGCAATGTAGGCATTACTTAAGGTTCTTTGCAGCGTCCCTTCGGCCCCTAGCGGCAACTACTTTCATTCCTTTTACTGTACCTCCGTTCATATTGTCTTTCTTCCATCTTACTTTCCACCCTCTCTCAACAATTGTTTCATAGTGCAACTGCGAGGTTTTCCTCCTGTAGCACCTTTCAAACCTTTTCCCTGTCAATTTGCATTTCAGCGCTGAATGGCCTTAGTTGCCCCAGGCTTGGCATAGTGCCAAAAATCTATATAAATAAAAAATAAAAAATCCTTTGGGGGATAACTATCTAGGAGAGATCCTGTAAGTCTAACCTCCTTGGTGGTACAAATGTGTTGATTATCGAAGAGCCGCCAAAGTAGGGCGTCCCAGATTTAACCCTAACGACGAAGAGAGGTATCATCTATCTTCTTGACTCTAATGACGGTCTCTGTTATTTCCGAATACGATCAGTCAGATTATGACCGTGGGTCGTAACTGATCAAGTCGCGTTATCGTTGAAGCTTTCATCTATGGTTATTTCAGGTAGTTAGGTTTATGGGAGCTGTTGTAGACGTTGTAGTCCGCAGCTTTTCATTACATTCAAGTAATTTGCCTGTGCAATTTTGTAATTATTACCAGGAAAGAAGTTCCAGAAGACTGCTGGGCCTTGACCCAGGCTGACAAAATACACATCTCTTGAAATACGGCCACAGATAGGGCCTGAAAGTACTCGAGTGTTGAGTAAAATAAAATTTAAATACTTATAATTAAACACGTTATACACAATCATTTTGTGGGTATCTTTTTCAATCTTCAGAAGAAAACTGAAAGAAGTTTTTTGTTTGGTTGATTACAAGGAAAAGTTACTTTTGGAAGATATAGCAGCCACCACAAGGATTATGCCTCGTGCAAAGAGTTACCTCAAAAGTAAGTCTTTTACAGCTTCCCTTCGGCCCCTAGCTGCAGCCCCTTTCATTCTTTTACTATACAATTTTTCATAAGTGCAGCTGCGAGGTTTTCCTCCTGTTATACCATTCAGAAATATTTACTGTATATGTATATATATATACATACATACATACATATATATGTATGTGTATTGTCGTTTATATTTATATATCTGTGCGCACACACACACACATGCGCTCATTCTGAATAAAACCTTGAATACTTACACAGTCCAGCAAACACGAGGACTTCTTTGGCATTAGGTTGATTAACCTGCCGTCACAGAGAGGGCTTTTAATTTCCGCCGAAATGTCACGGCTTCATCCCCCCATATCAGGACCGTAAAAAGATCCCTCCAAAGCTTCCAGCCGCCTCAAGTCTGAGTTAAGAAATGAGGTCTGATTTATTTGTTGAATTTCTTCCGTGTCAGGAAAAGATGCTGGAAGATCATTCGAGGTATTGGTCGATTATTTTATGGCGTGTATAAGGACAGATGTACTTATTTCCATTCGCAGTGACTTATTCTTAAGCTGATGAATTGAGTTAAGGTGACATCCATTCAAACCATTATATTTACAGTGGTATTGGATGGGAATATAGTCAACAAAAGTTATTACTAAACAAACCATACTGTAGCCAAAGATTTACAGTGATATTGGATGGGAAATATTAAACAAAAGTTATTGCTCAAGAAATCATTCTGTAACCAAAGATTTACAGTGATATTAAAAGGGAAGACAGTAAACAAAAGTTATTAATAAACAAACCATTCTGTAACCAAAGATTTACAGTGATATTGGAAGGGAAATATTAAAAGGTGTTGCTCAAAAAACCATTCTGTAACCAAAGATTTACAGTGATATTAGAAGGGAAGACAGTAAACAAAAGGTAGGTATTACTAAATAAACCATTCTGTAACCAAAGATTTTCAGTGATATTGGAAGGAAGATAATAAACAAAAGGTATTACTAAAGAAACCATTCTGTAACCAAATATTTACAGTAATATTGGAGAGGACGATAGTAAACAAAAAGTTATTGCTAAATAAATAATTCTGTAACCAAAAATTTAGTGATATTGGATGGGAAAATAGTAAACAAAAAGTCGTTGCCAAAGAAACTAATCTGTACCCAATGACGCAGATAGTATGATTTGGGGTAACGAATAGGTGAGTCATAGGCGTAAAGATAACTTTAAACATTTGGAAAATATTTTAAGCTTATTATTATAACCTTTACTCAAAGAGCTCTTGGCAGCAGTAGAGTCAGCAGGTTCTGAATAGGAAGCATAAAAATCGCCAAATATTCTCGGAAGATCAGGGCAGTTTTTCAGTTTTCTCTCAAAGCAAACTGCTGAGATGGCTATTTGAATGTCCGTCCGCACTTTTTCTGTCCGCCCTCAGATCGTAAAAACTGCAAATGCTAGAGGGCTGCAAATTGGTATGTTGATCATCCACCCCCCAATCATCAAACATACCAAATTGCAGCCCTCTAACCTCAGTACTTTTTATTTTATTTAAGGTTAAAAAGTTAGTCATGATCGTGCGTCTGGCACCGCTATAAGTGTAAACAACACAGGCCATCAGCGGGCCGCGGCTGAAAATTCATGGGTCGCGGGTTAGAGTTGTATGGACCGTGGTTGAAAGTTTCATGTGTCGCGGGTGAGAGTTGTATGGGCCGTGGCTGGGATGTTCATACAGCATTATACGCTGCACAGAAAACTTAGAAAACTTTTTACTTGTTTCTATAAGCAGGTTATTATCAGGATTCCTTTAGCGATTTCCATTTTCCCCTCAGCGCCAATTCCATGACAATGAACGGAGGGTGTAGGCGTATGCGAACGGTATTGATCCGGTAAGAGGGGAATTTCAGAACGAATCGAGGAAGTGTGTTAAAGCTGAAATTGATTCTGGAACGACGGAGATTACACGGCAATAGGTTTTGCTCAGCTGTCTCTCTCTTTTTATTTATTTATTTATTTTCTCTTATTTCTTTTTGTAGTAGAACACAGATTTTCTTATGAATACATTCATACCATATATATATATATATAGATATATATATATATATATATATATATATATATATATATAACATATATATATATATATATATATATATATATATATATATATATATATATATATATATATATATATACACTGTGTATGTGTAATTCTGTAAAGGAGTTGCTCCAATAGGTGTAAGTCTCTCGATTTTGGCCAGCTAGTCTTCTCCACCCAAGTTGCGACCCACCACAGCCAACAGGCAACCTAGTCGAAACATGGAACAGTGGTTTTGAATAAAGCCTAAAACATGAATTGCTATCAGGCACTTATTCGTCCTCATCAATCAATCGACCCAGGTCGCTCCATGAGTTGAGCACGCTACTAGTTTTACCACCCCCCTGCTTGTTTCTCTCCCCCATTGATCGTGGTATTGCACTTGCAACAGCCCCTCTCCATGCAGTGCAGAAGTGCTGGTCAGATGCAGTTGACTGCGCAGGTTGAAGACTAGCTGCTTATGAGCCGACTTTTTATGTGGTTTTATGTGTGAAGTGGCTGATTTGAGCGTTTTCTGCCTAAAGCTTTACTCTGTTTATTCATGAAATGACTTTGTTTATTATTTTCTGCTCTATTAATGTTGTCAGTTAAATATTTTCTGTTCTATTCGACTTTCTCCACGTGTTGACGTTGTCAGGTCAATATTTTCTGTTCGATTCGACTTTCTCCACGTGTTGACGTTGTCAGGTCAATATTTTCTGTTCGATTCGACTTTCTCCACGTGTTGACGTTGTCAGGTCAATATTTTCTGTTCGATTCGACTTTCTCCACGTGTTGACGTTGTCAGGTCAATATTTTCTGTTCGATTCGACTTTCTCCACGTGTTGACGTTGTCAGGTCAATATTTTCTGTTCAATTCGACTTTCTCCACGTGTTGACGTTGTCAGGTCAATATTTTCTGTTCCAATTCGACTTTCTCCACGTGCTGACGTTGTTAGGTCAATACTTTCTGTTCCATTCGACTTTCTCCACGTGTTGACGTTGTTAGGTCAATATTTTCTGTTCCATTCGACTTTCTCCACGTGTTAACGTTGTCAGGTCAATATTTTCTGTTTGATTCGACTTTCTCCACGTGTTGACGTTGTCAGGTCAATATTTTCTGTTTTATTCGACTTTCTCCACGTGTTGACGTTGTCAGGTCAATATTTTCTGTTTTATTCGACTTTCTCCACGTGTTGACGTTGTCAGGTCAATATTTTCTGTTCTATTCGACTTTCTCCACGTGTTGACGTTGTCAGGTCAATATTCTCTATTCTGTTAGACTTTCTCCACATGTAAACGTTGTCAGGAAAATGTTAAACTTCCGAGGCCAGTTCCTGTCATTGCTTCGCGTCAGTTGTTTCTGAACATGTGGACGGGCCAGTTCTCTTCATCTACAACATCGTCTCTGATTGGCTGGCAGACTGGACCGGTAAATTGCTTTTCGTGTCATAATTATGCACCCCCCTCTCTCTCTCTCTCTCTCTCTCTCTCTCTCTCTCTCTCTCTCTCTCTCTCTCTCTCTCTCCAATGATGTACCGTAGGAGCCATTTCAGCGACGCTAACACAGGGCGTAATTCTAACTCGATCTGGCACCTATAGTATCCAGTCCAGAAGTCGAATGTAACATCAGTGCTTTCAATAATCCAATAATTGCAATTAGGAAGAGGGCCTCGACGAGGTAATCCCAACCCCCCTGGCGAAGTGGAACCGATAATGATGAGGCAGGTATTTTCTCTCTCTCTCTCTCTCTCTCTCTCTCTCTCTCTCTCTCTCTCTCAGTAGTTTTTATTCCCCCATCGTTGGTGTTGCTATTTTATCTTTTTGTTATTCGTCAACGACAGTTTTTACCTTATATCTTGCATATAAGCTATTTCACTTTTGTTATTCGTCAACGACACTTTTTACTTTATATCTTGCATATAAGCTGTTTAACTTTTGTTATTCGTCATTGACAGCTTTACCTTATATCTTGCATATTATTTTGTGATTTTTAGAAATTTATGTCCTTTTCTTCTAACAAGCGATTTAACCTGTTCCACTTGGAATGATTTTGGGTCCTTGTATAAGTTGTGTATGAGGCTGCTGATCCCGTTTTTTTATTTTTTATTTTTTTCTCTCCGATCGTGGGAGTTTTCTGACTGTAGGTCTTCTTATCATGTTTTTTTCTGATCGTGCGTTTTTGTAGTGTTTGTTTTTTTCTGATCGTGCGTTTTTGTAGTGTTTTTTTTCTGATAGTGGTTTTTTATCATGTTTTTTTCTTTGATCGTGGTTTTTTCGCTGATTGTGGTTTTTTTCTGATCGTGGGTTTTTCTGAGATCTTGGTTTTTTCTTTGATCGTGGTTTTTTTTCGCTGATTGTGGGTTTTTTCTGATCGTGGGTTTTTCTGAGATCTTGGTTTTTTCTTTGATCGAGGTTTTTTTCGCTGATTATGGGTTTTTTTCTGATCGTGGGTTTTTCTGAGATCTTGTTTTTTTCTTTGATCGTGGTTTTTTCGGTGATTGTGGTTTTTTATCGTGGTTTTTTCTGTGATCGTGGGTTTTTTCTTTGGTTGTGGGTTTTTTTTCTGGTTGTGAAGTTTTTTGAAGTTCTGGAGGTCTCAGGTTTCTGAGATATTGATTTGGGATTGTGAACAACCAATTTAAGATTACAGGGATTCTCATTTGCACAATGCGTTGGTTATATGTTATTTGTCCTGTGTGAAGCACTGTATTATTATTATTATTATTATTATTATTATTATTATTATTATTATTATTATTATTATTATTATTAACCAGATTTTATTTTCATGGCTTTGGCTTTGTAAAGTTGTGTTTCATATTTTCTTGCATAATGAACAGCTTGAGTTCCAGCGACTTCATACAGTTGTTGAAATGTATTTCTGTTGCAATGTTGTGAATGTGATTATTATTATTATTATTATTATTATTATTATTATTATTATTATTATTGAAAGTAATGGCTATTTCAGCCGCGTATAGAAATTTCTCTATTCTTATTACTGACTTTTTTTTCTGTACTCAGATTGGCTATTAAACGCCAAATTGTTGATTCATTGTAAAAAAAAAAAAGAAACATGGTGTGTGTCGATATCTATTCAGTTTTGATAAATACCACATTTTTTACATAAATCCCCCATCGGCCGTTTTTATAACCAATTTGAGTACAGAAGAAAAGTTAGTTAAAGGAAGAATAGAGAAACTTGTACAGTAAAAGGAAGAATAGAGAAACTTGTACACAAAATAAACGCGGCTAAAATAGCCATTATTTTCAATAAAACCTGTATTAATGAAGATCTTTTTCCACCATATTGTTATTATTGCTATTATTATATTATTATTATTATTATTATTATTATTATTATTATTATTATTATTATTATTATTATTATTATATATTGAGTAGATTTGACAGCACCAACAGTCTGCTCCGATCCACTGCCGTGATCATGCTCGGATGATACCGAGAGAAACGTTGGCCACTATATTAACTTATATTTTGACCTATTTGTTCATTTACTGTAACAAATAAATAAATTTGTAACCATTATCCCTGAAATTGACTCCTCCTGATGAGTAATATCGGCACAATACTCGCCAGTTGTAATAGCAGAGAGAAAGCTATTATTAGAAAAATAGAGAAGACTATTTTACAAGTTTAATGCAGCTGATGCAGCAATATCTTTCAATAAGGCTTATTATTATTATTATTATTATTATTATTATTATTATTATTATTATTATTATTATCATTATTATTGTAAGAGATCCGCAATAATTTAAAATGTTGCGAGTTCGTGTATAATAATAATTATTATTATTCAGAAGTTGAACCCTATTCGTATAGAGCAAACCCACGTGGGCCATCGACTTAAAGTGAAATTCAAGCTTCCAAAGAATATGATGTTCTTTTGGTAGAAGAAATAGTGCATCTTTTACTATCAAGGATGATGTATGATTAGCCCATATGGATCTCGAGTGCCAATCTTACTTAGCCGACCACGAGTATAACCCTTTCACACTATGTCGCACGTAAATGCGGCACGATGTCGCACGTAAATGCGGCCAGCAGTCGACTATTATCTGGAGGTGTCACATTCAACGCCCTTACTTCGGGTGGTAAACACTTCCCGCAGTGTCTTCAAAGGCTGGACTATGTCTTGGGATGTTTGTTCCTTTTAGAGGGAGCGTATAGTCTTAATATTTCCATTAGTTTAATAAATAATAATAATTATTATTTATCGGCACGTAATTTTCGTTATTACATCATGTTTATTTAGTTTTGAAATGTTTGTACACTTTGTTCAATTGATGCAGTCTTTCTTACTGATATTTTAAATATATGTGCACTTATGTATGATGTATTATATATATATTATATATATATATATATATATATATATATTATATATATATATATATATATATAATATATATATATTATATATATATATATATATATATATATATATATATGTATATATAATTATAAATAGTATCTATGTATTATTTTCGCATATATACTATATATATGATTGTGTATATGTATGTATATATATTTGTATTATGTGTATATATGATTATATAAAATCACACACATATATTTATATTTTTCTTTGTATATATATATAGGCTTGTTGTCCATCTTTGATTTTTTAAATTTTATTTTTGCATGTGAGAATTCTCCCTTGTGGAAGCTTACTGTTCAAATTCATGAATTATTAACGTGTTCCTTTATAACTGTTGGTCGTTACGAATCACATTATCATAATATTGATTTGAGTTACAATATGGATTTGGACTTAATGATGAACTATGTCCAATACCATTCCGGTTCCCTGATGAGTTCATTGCCGAGATAATTCCACAGTGTATATGAGGTTCGCCAGTCCCGAATATTCCCGTGACGGCAGATTCCGGAAATACAGTTTCAGCTTAGCTTTACAGGTCGGAAGTTGAATCTTTGAACGTATCGAAATATATCCTCGAGGTCTAGGCCAGTCCCTTACGACGCTCCTGATTGGCTGTTGATAAGCCAGTGACATGGCTGGAAACTCTGTCTCTCTCTAGAGAGATCACATAGGCAGGATGTATGTTCCATATCTCCTGAGATATACGTCTTTCAGGAGAGGTGGAACATAGATCCTACCCATGTAAACTCTCGAAAGAGACTGAGAGTTTCCAGCCCTGTCATTGGCTTATCAACAGCCAATCAGGAGCGTCGTAAGGGACTGGCCTAAACGTCAAATGCGCGGTTGATGTGAATAGGCTATAATTACATTGATCAACAGATTGCTATTCGGGATTAAGATGTGTAGTAGGTAGGGAAATCAATTTCCTCAAAATCATTAAGACAAAATCATTAGGACACTGAATGAACAGTGGAACCTGCTCCTAGAGATAAGTGAGCGCACGATGTCTCCTCGGATGGACTAATAAGTCTTTTAGGCATCCTGAAGGTCTCAGTGGCGTGGTCGGTATGGTGTTGGAGTACCACCTCGGTAGCCGGGAGTTCGATTCTCGGTCATTCCATTGAGGTGTGAGAGATGTGTATTTCCGGTGATAGAAGTTCACTCTCGACGTGGTTCGGAAGTCGCGTAAAGCCGTTGGTCCCGTTGCTGAATAACCACTGGTTCATGCAACGTAAAGACACCATTCAAACATTTGAGACATCCCAATCCTTGTAACTCCTTGTAGCACAGTGATGTAGGTCACCGCTACAACTCGTGAGAAAATGGTCCCAACATTTTTGGAAACTAATTTGGCGCTTGTCGATACTTCACAGAAGTACAACCCACGACCGTGAAATGGAAAGTTATACAAGGGAATGAAATCGCCCACAACGAGATGAGAGCGCCTCAGTGGCGTGATTGGTATGGTCTTGGCCTGCCACCTCGGTGGCAGCGAGTTAGATTCTCGGGTATCCCACTGAGGTGTGAGATATGTGTATTTCTGGTGATAGAAGTTCACTCTCGACGTGGTTCGGAAGTCACGTAAAGCCGTTGGTCCCATTGTTGAATAACCTCTGGTTCCATGGAACGTAAAAACACAATACAAACAAACAAACAAAGAAATGAGACTCATTCATGTCATTACAGCAGAGGCTACAGCAGATTCTTTACAGAAGTAACAATGAAATTGCTAAATCAATCTAAACATACAAATGACAAAACCCTGTGCACGGTTATGTTCATGTTATCAACAAGTAATAGGAAAGACGCCGTGTGGGTGAAATAATAGAACTAGAATATATGATGAGAGGAAACGTTGATTATTTTAGACAACGAAAGTCTGCAGTAAATGAGAAATGGTAGAGGAAGAGGAACGGAAAGAAAGCTTGTTCTTTGAACTTTGAAACAAGGTTTACAGACCAAGCCTATCGGCTATGAATACAAACCAGATTGAAACTACTACTACTCCTTCTCTCTCTCTCTCTCTCTCTCTCTCTCTCTCTCTCTCTCTCTCTCTCTCTCTCAGTTGTAATAAAAGCTAAGCCCTTGTAAACTGTTCTCTGGAAGTCTAAATCCCGTAAACGAATCAATGTCTGGAATTATCAAGCTATTCCGTAAATTCCCCGAGGCTTCCAAAGTTGATTTTCGTTCACATTGACGAGTAAAAGAGGGAATTCTGATAAGGAAAAAGTCATTTAAGCCGCATCGACAAATTATGTTTTAATGAGATGTATACATACATACATACATACATTCATTATATATATCTTTATATATATATTATATATATATACAAATTATTATATAATAAATATATATATACTATATATAATATATAATATAGATATATATATATATATATATATATATATTGATGGTAAATAAGCTAACGTTAGATGTCATCCTATTTAGATGAGGTCCCGTTATTAATTGTATTAATGCACGGAACAATTGTACGAGTGGTCCGGTTTAATATGAATATATATATATATATATATATATATATATATATATATAGTATATATATATATATACATACACATACACATACGAGCTTTCCAGGACTATCTGTCCTCATCGTATGTTAGTTAGACGATGAGGACAGATGGTCCTGGAAAAGTAGTAACTTTCTAGAAAATAAATATCTCCGTTGGATACCATCGTGGAGAGAGAGAGAGAGAGAGAGAGAGGAGAGAGAGAGAGAGAGAGAGAGAGAGAGAGAGAGAGATGCCAATCTGCTGCTTTGCGAGCGCTGTAAAAGGAGTGACTAGAACCCACTTGCCTTTCGTGCTCCCTAAAACCATTGTTGTGAGATGAGGCAACACAACTTTGTCACCTGGTGCCCGGCTCTAAGCCGACTCACTCAGGATGTGGTCTGTGCCTACTCACGTTGCATTCTTCAGCCGTACTCCAGTTTTCATTGATTGGGCTGGCGACTTTGACTTCCGCATGGCACTGGGTACACAATGAGCTGTATGTTTAGTTCTAGGAACATTACGTTAAAGGGTTTCCCATGGCCCCGGTTTCAAAGTGCTTAAGTCCAGGGACATACGTAAAGGGTTTCCATGGCAGTTTCAAAGCGCTTACAGTCTATGCGACATACGTACAAGGGTTCCCCATGGCGGTTCAAAGCGCTTAAGTCCAAAGGACATACGTAGAAGGGTCTTCCCATGGCGGTTTCCCAAAGCGCTTAAGTCTAGGACATACGTAAAATGGTTTTCCGTTAGCGGTTTGCAAAAGCGCGTTAAGTCTAGACATACGTAAAGGGTTTCCGTTAGTGGTTTCCAAAAAGCCGCTTTAAGTCCTAGGACATACTGGGTAAAGGGGCGTTTCCCAATTGGCGGTTTCAAAAGCGCTTAAGTCTAGGGACATACGTAAAGGGTTTCCAGGCCGGTTCAAAGCCCGCTTAAGTTTAGGACATACGTGAACGGGTTTCCCATTTGGCAATTTCAAAGCTCTTAAAGTCTAGGACATGCGTAAAGGGTTTCCATTAGCGGTTTCAAAGCGCTTAAGTCTAGGACATACGTAAATGGTTTCCGTTAGCGGTTTCAAAGCGCTTAAGTCTAGGACATACGTAAAGGGTTTCCATTAGCGGTATCGAAGCGCTGAATTCTAGGACATACTTAAACAACGCTGTATTCTTGTGCATACAGTTTTAAGTCTGTATATATATGCTATGTATGACTGTATGTTTAACTTCCTAGACTTTTTTATGTATCTGATCTCTGTGAATTATTTACTCAAAAACAACTATCAGTAGTCATTGGGTTTTCCCCGGAGGTATTCCTAAGTAAATCTCTTCTCAGTGGCGCATTTTTCTGTACATCCTTTTTGGTACAAAGTCCGAAGGCTGGCATTAAGTAACGTTGATTATTCGTTATTTGCAAGTATCTCAGAGAGAAGTTTCAAAAAATGGTAGATAAAGCTGCAGTTTGACGATTGAAGCGGCCGTGGTGGACTTTGATAAAGAGTCCTCTTAATTATTCTTTGTTTGTAGGAGGTGGAAACATTTCCTTTCGTGTGTTAGACGTTTTTCCTTGTTTTAATGAGCAGCGCCTCAGTGGCGTGATCGGCATGGTCTTGGCCTGCCACCTTGTTGGCCGCGAGTTCGATTCTCGGGCATAACACTGAGGGGTGAGTGATGTGTATTTTTAGTGATAGAAGTTCACTCTCGACGTGGTTCGGAGGTTACGTAAAGCTGTTAGTCTCATTGCTGAATAACCAATGGTTCCATGCAACGTAAAAACACCAAGCAAATCGTCCTATTGAGCAGATCACGTTGACCGAAAGCTTCAGTGACATTCAGAACATCCAGTTCTTATGCAAAATATTGGATATGAAGTTGGTGGGATTCTCACATGATTCATGTGATTGGTTTTTAATTTGCATTACATTAGATCGCATAGCTATGATTTAAATACGACTTTAAAATTACTTATCAATTCAATTGAGCTCATTTCAACTAGGCTACCACCGTCCCAAGGCAATTTTGCAGTCCATATTTTAGTCCTCCGTAAAAGAAAACTATCGAGATGGCTATTTGCCTGTCCGTCACCACTTTTTATATCCCCCTCAGATCTTAAAAACTGTTGAGGCTAGAGGGCTGCAAATTGGTATGTTAATCATCCACCCTCCAGGCATCAGACATACCAAATTGCAGCCCTCTAGCCTCGGTAGTTTTTATTTTATTTAAGATTAAAATTAGCCAAGATCGTGCCGCAACACAGGTCACCACGGCGCCGTGGCTGAGAGTTGCATACAGCATTATAAGCAGTACAGAAAACTCGATTGCGACGAAGAAACTTTGGCTCATTTGTCCTTGGTTTTTGTTTTACATAAGTTCATTCTAAGTTTTTTTTTTTTTTTTTTTTTTTTATAAATATAAAGAATTAAATTTCCGTATAAAACATTTTTATTTTAATCTCATTTTGACCTAGTTTGATCCGTTCCTCATACTCCAGCAGCTATCTGTCCGTCCTCTCGTTCAGCCACAACTAAGTTTTTGAAACAGAAATTGGAAGAGGGCGCTTTCCGACTCCGCTCTTTGGAAATAACATTTCGCTAAACTCCAGAGTTGATAAATGAATGGAAATGGGGAAGCTCTGCATTGTTCCATGGTCTTAGCTCTCTCTCTCTCTCTCTCTCTCTCTCTCTCGTAGGGGGAAAGTGGCGTCAATGCTCCTCATGCAGTGCAATGTAGGTATTAACTTAAGGTTCTTTGCAGCGTTCCTTCGGCCCCTAGCTGCAACTACTTTCATTCCCTTTACCGTACCTCCTTTCATATTCCCTTTCCTAACAGTTGATTCATAGTGCAATTGCGAGGCTTTCCTCCTGTTACACCTTTAAAACATTCTCACTTGTCAATTTCCTTTTCAGCGCTGAATGGCCTTAGTTGCCCCAGTGCTTGGCATTATTTCTAAGCCTAAAATAAATTGTCAATTCTCTCTCTCTCTCTCTCTCTCTCTCTCTCTCTCTCTCTCTCTCTCTCTGGTGGCATTTGTCTTGCGGCTAAAGCTGACTTCTTAGGCTTTGAATTCTGCAATAGATGTATATACGTTTGTGTTTCCAGAAACCGCTTTGAATTCTGCAATAGATTTGTGTTTCCAGAATTATTTCCAGAAATCGCTTTCCCGTCTAGATGACAGAGTGCGCTTTTGGGTGCAAGAATCTCTTAGATCGTTATGATTTGGTTTTGAAGGACGGTTTACGCTCTGCTCTATAGCATATTACGAAATAGCGGACGCCAAACATTCTTATGCTTTTTTTCCCACTTAGGTCTGGAGTGGAAACGGTGTTAGTGTTTTGTCTGTTTCTTAGGTAAGGGATATAAATGTCTTTAGGATAAAGTAAAAACATAGATATTCCTAAATGCCTTTTTGTCACATAGTAGAAATACCTGGAACGCAGTTTGATATATTGGAAGATATGCTCACTTAGTAATCTAGATTTTCTTATTTTTTCGGTTTTCTGTAAAGGAAAACTATTGTGGCGGTTTTGTCTGTCTGTCTGCCCTCTTGTTTTAGATTTAGCTGACCTTATGCCAGCACAGGCTCTTGCTCATAGAGCAGCCCGTAATTCGTCCGCCCTCAGATCTTAAAAACTACTGAGGCTAAAGGGCTGCAAACTGATATGTTGATCATCCACCCTCCAATCATCAAGCTTGCCAAATTGCAGCCCTCTACCCTCAGTAGTTTTTGTATTATTTAAGGTTAAAGTTAAACATAATCACGCTTCGGTAACGATATAGTAGGATAGGCCACCTCGAGACCATGGTTAAAATTTCATGGGCCGTGGTTCATACAGCATTATACCGAGACTACCGAAAGATAGATCTATTTTCGGCGGCCTTGATTATACGCTGTATCGGCTGTACAGAAAACTCCATTGCGCCGAAGAAACTTCGGAGCATTTTCTTTTTTTTTTAACAAGTGGATATGACTGTTGAGAATATGAGAACCAATTCAGACACCACAGAATTGAAAGATAATAGGAGTCGCTGGAATTACCAGCAAGATTCTTCAGTAGCATGGCGAGTGTGTGATTGAGTAGTTGCCCCCAGTGTGCTTAAGATATACCTGTATAAGTTAAAGTAAGTATATCTTAGTTTAACCAGACCACTGAGCTGATTAACAGCTCTCCTATGGGTGGCTCGAAGGATTAGATTTTTATTTACCTGGCCAGGAATCAATTGGTTACCTAGCAACGTGACCTATATCATATTGTAAGGGCTGAACCACATTATATCGAGAAATGAATTTCTAATCGTCAGAAATAAATTCCTCTCATTCCGCATTGGCACCAGCGAGGAGTGAACTCGGGCTACCAGATGGATAGGCGAGTACGCAACCCACTCGTCCATATCAGTATAAGGAAAAGGTTTTGAAGGAATGGGCGAAAGGAATAATTGTTTCGGTGAGCGAAGGGGCCGAGGCGTAATATATATGTAAATGTAATGTATATTATGTGTGTGTAGAAGTAGGTAAAAGTGAAAAAAAAAATGAAACAGTCTGGAAGGTGTCTTGAGAAAGGGATTGTTAAAAAAAGCAAAATAAAAAAAAAAAGTTTTATTTGATGTTTGAATTTGGTCTAATGCCTTTCCTTTGCTTTTTTTTATCATTAAACTGTATTCAAAACTGTTTATTTTTCAACAATACACTTTTACTTGAAGTTTTTTATATTTATTTTTTCAGCAATACTCTTTTACTTGAAGTTTTTTCTATACTTATTTTATTGCATGTCGTAACAAACGTTCTATTTGCAGCGTAAAACTTTCAGATCTTTTGCTTTAGTGCTATTCAAGAGATTTGAGTTTTTGATGAGTGCTTTTTTTGCTGTGTAATTAGATTGATCATTGTTGTTAATGCAACTACTAATTTCATTAGTATCATTATTTTTCTATCTCAGTCATCCTATTCGACTAGGTAGTATTTATAGTGTGGGGTTCCGGGTTGCATCCTGACCCCCTTAGGCTTAGAAGTCCATCACTTTTCTCACTATGTGCGCTGGCTCTGGTATCACGCCCTTCTGCATGAGTCCTGGAACTACTTCGGCATCTAATTTTTCCAGGTTCCTTTTCAGGGATCGTGCCTAGTGTTCCTTTGAATATGAGTACAGTTGCCACTGGCATATCCCATATCCTTCATACTTCTAATTTCAGGTCTTGATACTTATTATTTTTTTCTCTTTCTTTCTTATCTACTCTGCTGCGCCATGGTATTCCAACATCAATGAGTGATACTTTCTTCTTGATTTTGTCAACCAGCGTCAAGTTTGGTCTATTTGTACGTATCACCCTATCTGTTCTGATACCATAGTACTCTAGGATCTTTGCCTGCTCGTTTTCTATCACTCCCTCAGGTTGGTGTTCGTACCACTTATTACTGCAAGGTTAGCTGGTTTTCTTTGCAGAAAAAAACAAAAAAAAAAAAAAAAAAAAAAAAAAAACAGGCTCCAGTGGAGGGCTTTTGCTTCTGAATCATGCCTCTTTTTGTACTGGTTCTGTGCATGTGCCGGACAATCGCTTGTTATGTGGTTTATGGTCTCGTTATTATAATTATTGTTGTTGTTGTTGTTGTAAAATTGAAGATACCTTTGATATTTGTGAAAATGTGTATTTCCGCATCACATCAACATACTCGTCCTCTCGTACTATTCAGACGGTTGACAACTCGACTAGTTTGGGCGGGATTGACTTCTGTGGTTTCGTTGTGAGCCGAGACCTTGAACGAAGCATTCGGCGTTGAGCGTCTTTCATTCAGAACGCCTTAACAGTAGGTTTTAAAACGTTCTTGATCAACTTGACTGTCTTCACACTTCTGTTGCTGAATAACAGCCATTTCCGCATTTCTCCATTTCGGGTGAGTCCCCGTAGGCGGGTAGTGCCATCAGTGCACCACCGTAGGCGTTGCTAAAGGTTCTTTGCAGCGTCTCTTCAGCCCCTAGCTGCAGCCTCTTTCATTCATTTTCCTGTATCTCTGTTCATATTTCCTTTCTTTCACCAGACTTACCACCCTCTCTAACAATTGTTTCACAGTGCAACTGCGAGGTTTTCCTCCTGTTACGCCTTTCAGACCTTCTTACTGTCAATTCTCCTTTCAGCGCTGATGACCTCATAGGTCTCTGTGCTGGGCCATTGGCCTAAATTCTATGATCCTATCTAACCCATTTCGGGAAGCGACAACTAGAGAGCGATCGATCTTGGAGAACCTGTAGACTGCCGTTTTGTGGAGACTCAGATGTTTAAGAGCTGTTACTGTGATGAGAAGCTCTTGTTATCTGTTCTTTTCCCAGTTATTTGGCAATTCAGTGTACCTGATACAAATAACAAAAGACGAATAACAATATCAAGTTTAGTGAGTTTAGCAGTGAAGCATGAGGCAACAGTACATAGATATTTCATGATTTTCCCTCAGAAACAACTCTTATGGTCAGTAGCATGGAATATAGAATTTATAGGCCAAAGGCCAAGCGCTGGGACATTTGAGGCCATTCAGCGCTGGAAAGGAAATTAGAGTAGGTAGGTTTGAAAGGTGTAGCAAGTGGAAAACATGGCAGTTGCATTATGAAATAATCGTTAGGAGAGGGTGGATAGCAGGATGGAAGAGATATAATATGAAAGGGGGTACAGTAAAAGGAATGAAAGGGGTTGCAGCAATGGGTCGAAGTGTCTGCAAAGAACCTTTAGTAATGCCTACAGTGCATCGTATGAGGTGCACTGACGGCATTACACCCTCACGGGGCCTTACAGTCATCGATTTCAGTTCTGATCAACGTGGATTTAACGTCTGCTGTTCATAAATCTTGATTATTTTCCTGTTTATAAAGATGCCAGCTGTAAGGAGTAAATTCGGTTCATCAGAATTTCACTAAAAACAGTGATTTTCAAAACTCTGAGGTCTGAAGTGGGCACAGAAAGAGCACATGGGACTGCCTTAGTTTTTGCCTGGGTTGTATAGTCACTTATATAAGTTCATGGATGTCTCCGGGCGTAAAGCTGAATTCCATCCAACCCCTTTTTGGACAACAGGTCTATATAGTGACGTAAGACGGGCAGAGTTAGGTAGTTTAACATTTGGCCAGTTTCGCACATCAAGACACCTGTCATCCAGAAAGGGGTGAAATGGAAATCTCTCTCCAACACCCGGACATCCATGAACTTACATGAGTGACTGTACATCACAAGTAAATCAGCATATATATATATATATATATATATCTATATATACAGTATATATATACTATATCATATATATACATATATATATATATATATATATATATATATATATATATATATATATCTAAATATAATATATTATATATCATATAGTTGGTTTTATTGGTGTATTCTTGGACAATATATATTTGTGTTGTCTTAAACCTTGCAGTAGGACTTTAACAATTTATTTCATTTATATATTAATTTTTTGTCGTCGAATGATTGATGTCAATGTTTTAATTAATGAAATTATTTCCCCCTTTTCCCCGTGAGAGCTTTCTCGTTAGATCATTGATGTCAGTGCTTTTATTAATTAAAATTTTCTTCTTCTTCCCCTGCAGATGCTGACGTCAGGAGGGAAAACAAACCAGTTAAGCCAAACGTGACATGAAAGGTCAGCTTTATTTTGACCAAAAATAAAGTATGAAAACCCTGTTGGCATTTCAGTCCCGTCAAAAGTGCGAGTACTTTCATCAGCGCACAATTAACGACTTTATTTAATGTCCAACTGAAAAATATTTGACACTTTGATGATTGCAAATAAAAGCAAAAAAAGCTGGTGGGATAAAAATTTGCACGTTGGAAACGACAAGTGTGTGACAGTAAACTTTCGTAAGTGGGAGGAGCCCTTTTATGACTTAACAGCTCCATCCTCCACCTCCTCTTCCGTCAGCTTTAACGTGTTTGAGATTTCTTCCACGACTCCTGGACATTCCGCCCGGTTGCGGAACCACGTTAAGCGAACTTAGGCCATCAATAACGGCAAGACGGCTTCCAACACCCTACAATTTCAGCCCAGCAGACGTCACTGGCTCTCCAGAGTGCTGCCTGTTCACTCAATTAGACCCAGGAATTCCTTATCAGGGTCCCGCTTACAAGCATTCAAGCACGTGAAGAATTCGCGGCTGATATTCGGCGCGGCCGCCAATCGGAATAGGGCCTCTGTAGCGACGCCGCAGGGTCCGCCAGCCAATCAGAGCGGGGCTTCCGGATCCGCAGGGGAGATGTGGCTTGTTCAAACCCCGCAAGAAGTATGTGTGCAGGTCTTTGAGCAGTAGTGGCTAAGTGAGCAATAGAACCGAGATCAAAAAGTTCTCGTAGTGTTTATATAGTTAGATATCGCATCGAGTCGAGCCATTTGCGTCACGTGTTGAAGTGACTAAGTCTAGTAGAGTATTGCTCGGATTTGTGTAACGGGAGCTTGCCAGGCTAAAGAGTAAATTGTTCAAGTGTGCAGTAGTTCTAAGCTCTTGTTCAAGACAACACCGCCACCATTTGGAAGAGGTGAGTTCTTACTGCTTTTGAATTTCTGTCTTTTATCGGAGCTCATGTCTGTATTTTCGATGTCGTTAACTCTGGATTTTGATCGGCAAAACTTCAGAAGGGCAAGGTAGTTTATATTAGTGCTTGTAAGTAAGAGAATTGTCAATTATGTTGTAGGTTTGAGATCCTATATTTAACAACGAGTGAGTGGGTATCTAGTTTTACCATTCTGTTTTAGGTTTGAGGGTGATGTTTACGAATGAGATTTTAACAAATACACAATTATTTGTTATTATTATTATTTAAATTCTACGGTTAATGGTTGGAGATGATTTTATCCCCTAGACTGGATTTTCGTGGTCAATAGAGAAATGTCAATGACAGAAAGCATTTAAAAGTGGCCTTCCAAGTGAAAATATTAGAGGCAAACTTTTAAGTATTTCAAGAAATTTTTCGTCCTGAAGTGACATGAGAAAATATTGAACTCGGTTGCATGTTGATAATGTCCTACGTTTAATTTTAGATAATACCCCTTATAGCTTCCTTCAGCAATCATGTAGAGCTCGGGACGGAATATGATAATAAATCCAGTCCAGCTTCAAAACGAAATACCAAACAAGCTTAGGTAGATCTAGGTAACAACGCGTCGGGTAGTTTTTTTGGAAATTACAGTTTATAATAGTATTTGGGTTACGTATTTAGATTTTAACGTTATTTTTGGCGGGTCGACTGTAATTAACCCCCAAGGGGCTAGTACTACTAAGTACGGCGAAATACATTTGACGCCCCAATCCCTAGTGGCTGTCGAATTCGCGGGAGTCTTCCTTGCAGTCCGTGGGGAGTTATTGCCTAGAATTACCCAAGTTTATTCCTCTTTTATTAGTGTGTATATCTACCAAACTGTGTGCGCGTGCATTGTGCTTACCATTTATTATGTGTCATTGCACAAATAAAATGAATTACAGCAAACATGTATTCAGAAAGAAAGAGAAACAGAAGGAAGTTAGGTCGAGTATGCAAGTGACGGCACCAGCAGATGTATAGCTGAACTTTGGCAAAGTGGCCCGCCCCTCCATCATCCCCACGAGGTATAAAGTTCAAGGGAGTAACAGGTGCTCCCCGCCGAATAACTTCCTTATTCGGGTGATCGTTAGTTAATCCGAGTTTAATTTCGGCTTCCAGCCGCGAGCTTTGGAAAGGCAGGTGAATGCCCTACCCATCCGGGGTACAACACAGTTGGTCTATTTGCGACACTGTTATCCTTTGGTTTTGTAGAACCACGTCATGTGGATGGGGGATAGGGGAAGAGGATAAAAAGAAGTTCAGGTGCATAGGTAATCTGGATCTTAACTAGATAGTGACCCCAAAAGTGTTTTAACCCGGTATGTATCCACCTTTGCGGCTTGTTTTGTATAGTTGTTACAAAATATTGCATCAACAGAAAGATCTTTAAACAAATGATAACCTGATAACATTAGATAAACTCCACTCAGTCACGTATTTGCATTAAATATCAATCTTTATACAAATGTTAGTCGGTTGACACGGTTGGTAGGCCTGCTCCCATCTAAACATAATTAAATATTTCATAATGATTCGGACAAAATACTTAAAAACCTGCATAAAACAAGGTTTTTCAATGCAGTTTTAGTTTTCACTTGTGACAATAGATTCCAATTTTCCTATTATATGAAAATTTTCTCAAACTAATTATTGTATGGAAAATAAAAGATAAAAATGATCCGAACGATATATTTCGTAAAGTGATGCAATATTTCATAACGTTATTGTACAACCTCGTTGGGGTTTGACCGTATTAACATTAGCAAAAGACTGTCAATATCATAAAGATAATGACCCTAAAGAAATACTAGTCCTAGATAATGACACCCGTAAAGCTTTTGGTGGTCACTGTCTAGTGAAGTTCCGTTACTCTGGGGCTCTTGAAATGTCCCAAGTTAGCTTGTAGTCGTAATTTTGAAACTTGACTGAATTAATTAAAGCAGAAGTGGGTCATTACCGTAGTTAAGACGTTATATATTAAATAATGATTGATTATAGTATGTAATTATGCTTTTAGATATTACAGTTCTTTAGTAGTAATTAAGGTCGTTTTCATTCTTTAGTTTTCCGTACTGTAATATTTCCCAATATTCATGAACATTAGAATATTATAAGCGTAAGCCTCGATGCTTTCTGTAACGATGGTAATGATTTAATCGACCAATATGATATTTGTAATTTTAACCTCTCTCTCTCTCTCTCTGAGTTTCCTTTTGGGTTTCTGAAAATAGAATTCTTGTGCTGGCCTTGTCTGTCCGTCCGCACTTTTTCTGTCCGACCTCACATCTTTAAAACTACCGAGGCTAAATGACTGCAAGTATGTTGATGATAACCCACCCTCCAATCATCATACATACCAAATTGCAGCCCTATAGCCTCCGTAGTTTTCCTCTTTTTTTTAAATTTAAGGTTAAATTTAGCCATTATTGTGCTTATGGCAACGCAACAACGCAGGCCACCACGGCAGGTTGAGAGTTTCACGGGCCGCGGCTTATACAGCATTATACCGAGACCCCCCTGTTTTCGATGGCCTTGATTACGTACTCCACAGAAAACTCGATCGTTTCGGCGCATTTTTTACTTGTTTTAATTTAGTACGACGTCAGTACCCTAGGTTTTGTGACGCCAATTTTAGTAGCTCTCTCTCTCTCTCTCTCTCTCTCTCTCTCTCTCTCTCTCTCTCTCTCTCTCTCTCTCTGACGCCTGCCTAAATAACTCTGATAAATGTCAGGGGAAAGCAGTGCAATTTATTTACGCATTTAATTTGTTTATTTGCCCAGGCACATGGTCTCTTAAAGTCCGATGGGACGAAGCGCTCGGCGCAGTAATAAGTGTTACGTTCGAGTGGAAAATGCACAAATGCTTTTCGTTTTAAGCACGACTGTTATTTACCTCCGTTTCGAGTGATGGACCCTGTATATTAAAGCAACCCATTTATTTTTTTATGTCTGTCATCAGGAAGGAAGAGTGCCGAGCTGTGATATCTGTATTAAATGGAGTTGCGGAATCCGTTATTTATTTACGTAAAGGTCGCGAGTTATCGATGCTTGATAATTCAGCAGTTAATCATAAATAAAAATTCGTTGTTTAGACTTTTTGTGACGAAGGAAAAAGGCTTTTATTGGCCCTTGTTGGGAGATGCAACTGTTGTTGATAAAACGGCTGACATGCTGAAGTTAATAACATTGTAGTAACATTGTTGTCATTAAAAAATCCTCATAGTAGCACGAGTCTTCAAACGGAGAAACAAATCCAGAGTTATGTAAATCCACATTTACATAAATGTGGATTTGTTTCTCCATTGTTGTCATTAACACTTACGAGACTTCGGCTTCTTTTCTGGTGAAGCAGACGTTCGTCTCAGTCTCTTTTACAGAGTGAAAAAATTTAGATTTACATATATATTGTACACGTATTTACCATGTATTTTGCTTTACCAATGAATTGACTAACATTGACTCCTGAGTTGATGTTACATTAAACCCCATTTGGTAAAATGAATCACCGGAGATCTGGACTTTTTGAGGACGATTCGTTAGGTTCAGTGAAGTCAGTGGTATCTTTTACGCAGTTATATTTTATATTTCATGATAAAGTAAGTAAAATACATGGTACAATACGTGTGTGAAATCTCTCCTAGATAGTGACCCCGGGGGGGGGGGGGGGGGGGGGGGGGGGTGTCGTTATCTAGGACTAATATTTCTTGGGGTTTATTATCTTTATATGATATTTATAGTCTTGTTTGTTTTTAAGGTAATCTCCAAACGGGCTTGTACTAAATACGTTGCAAAGGTGGACTCGTACTCTGTTAAAACCTTTTGGGGGTCACCAGCTAGGAAAGATCTCATAATGTAAATTTTAAAGATTCCTGGGTTTTTGTGGACACCCACAAAGGCACTTTCTCATTCCCCTCTATATCAGTAGCGTATCTTGATTTGGTCAGATATGCCCTGCCCGTTCTCTACAAAAAAAAAAAAAAAAATATGAAGGACAGGATCAAGTTGTGATTGGGGAAAACACGTATTCTGGTCACCTGAGGAAACCTTTTCTGAGAGAGAGAGAGAGAGAGAGAGAGAGAGAGAGAGTCAAGCTAGGTATGGAGGAGTTTGTCCCATTCACCTGCGTGCTGATGACGCAGTTTTTGATGGTAAGACTGTGCTGGCAGCACTAGGCGTAGTGTGTGTGGATTCTCCTTTTATTGTACATGTCAGCAACAGCTGCAGAAAGCGAGGAAAAAGGAGGGAAGCCAAGTTGATTGGATTCGAGCTTTTTAAGGGCCCCAATTTTGTTTTTCCTTTTCAAGTCAAGACTGTTCAGCTGAATGATATCAGTAACCTCCTTCTTAGTCCATTGTTAGAACAGAATAAAATGTAGAATTTAGGCCAAAGGCCAAGTGCTGGAACCTATGAGGTCATTCAGCGCTGAGAGGGAAATTGACAGCAAGGAGGTTTTTGAAAGGTTTAACAGGACGAAAACGTCACAGTTACCCAATGAAAATAATGTTAGGAGAGTAAGATGGAAGAAAGAGATGATGAACGGAGGTACAGTAAAAGGAATGAAAGGGATTGCAGCTAACGGCCGAAGGGACGCTTCATAGACCCTTAAGTAATACCTGCTGTACACCAAGTGAACTCCACTGGTGGCACTATCCCCCCATCGGGGAAATCCATTGTTGAATATCAGTTTGGGTAAATACTGGGGAACGTCTTGTTACAGCTGACTTTGACAGTTTCTCATCCATAGGTTATTACTGTCAAATGAACATGAATTCAGAGATGACCTAATTAACGATGGTTTTTTTTTTATAGTGATTTAAAAATTCACTGTCTCAGTTTGTCAGCTTCGCGAGTCATAAGTGAAAAGATTACGTGAGAAAATGACAAGCTTCAGTTTTATACTTAAGGTCGAAAACCTATCTGAGGAACAAGAGTCGAAATACACTTGAATAAAGGAATCGAAGTGAACAAAATATCCTGTTGTGGGGGCGTGGGGTGGGGTTAGTACCTTTAGTGCGCGTCTTGCGATGCACTGTAGGCATTACTTAAGATTCTAATGCGGCGTGCCATCGACCCCTAGCTGCAACCCCTTTCGTTAATTTTACTGTACCTCTTTTCATATCCACTTTCTTCCATCTTACTTTCCCCCCTTTCCTAACAATTTTTTTAATTTTTTTTTATAATAGGGCAACTGCGAGGTTTTCCTCCAGTTACACCCTTCAAACGTTTACTGGCAATATCCGTTTCAGCGCTGAATGACCTTACTGGTCCCAGTGCTTGGCCTTAGACCTAAATCCAATATTCAGTTAAATTCAAGTGAACAAAATAACTATCAAAATCTGTCGAGGATTCTCTGGCTGCAAAACCCCTAATGGGCCATCATAGCAAAGACTTTGGGGGAGGAGAAGATTTGTATGCAAATTCACTCAGAACCGATCAGAGAGAGAGAGAGAGAGAGAGAGAGAGAGAGAGAGAGAGAGAGAGAGAGAGAGAGAGAGAGATGGTATGGATAGGACTCGGCCTCATATTGGATATAAAAGACTCATTATATAACTTTAAGAATCTGATGGATGGAATTTTTAGTAGGTCAACGGCCGCTCCGTTATTCTGAGGGGAGAACATTCCAGTATTCCAGAATATCTGAACAGAAATCGAATGTAGAGTTTAGGCAAACTGGTTTACGGTGTCTCTGGGAGAGCGTTCTTAGTCGATTATGTGTGTAAGAGAGAGGCATCATGCTACAAGTTAAACTGAATTTACATATTACTAAAACAAGTCCTCAGTCACATGCACGTACACAAAATGTAACGTTGATGTATGATATGTATATATAATTATATATACACTATCTACACACACATATATACATATACATGTAATCAGTATATATTAGAGTATATACATACATACATACATGCATACATATACTCATACGCTTACGAACTCATAATCATATTGATGAATGAATACCTGTTTTGGATTCCTGGATAAAGTTCGATTCTCCGCTCTGCCAATTCGGAACCAGAGGAATGTATTTCTAGTGATTAGAAATTCACTTCTCGATATAATGTGGTTCGGATCCCACAATAAGCTGTAGTATAGATCCCGTTCCTCAGTAACCAATTGGTTCCTAGCCGCGTAGAAAATATCGGATCCCACAGTAAGCTGTAGGTCCCGTTGCTAGGTGACCAATTGGTTCCTAGCCACGTAAAAAAATATCTAATCCTTCGGGCCATCCCTGGGAGAGCTGGTCATCAGGTCAGTAGCCTGGTTAAACTAAGATACTAGACTTGGATGGAGGATGATTTGAATCGCGTACGTAAATATGTAACGTAAAATTACACAGAAAGACTGTGTATGCAAACACCTCCCCCTAGATTTTTCTATTAAATATTTCGGATTCCGGTTTTAAGATGTGTGAGAGTTAATGTGCTGAGTCCTTGTCCTTCCAGCTTTTCAATTTTCTATAAAAGAAGACTATTGAGATGGCTATTTGTCTGTCCGTCCACATTTGATCTATCCGCGCCCAGATCTTCAAAACTATTAAGGCTTGAAAGCTGCAAAGTGTTATGTTGATCATCCAACCTCTAATCATCAAACATACCAAATTGCAGCCCTCTAGCCTCAGTAGTTTTTATTGTAAGATTAAAGTTAGCCATGATCGTCCTTCTAGTACCGCTATAGGTGCCGACAACACAGGCAAGCACCGGGCCTTGGCTGAAAGTTTCGTGGGCAGAGAGTTTCATAAAGTATTATACGCTGTACAGAAAACTCGATTGTGGCGAAGAAATTTCGACACCTTTTTACTTGTTTCTGGTTACATCGTATGTTTTGGATATATATTTTTTCATGTTTTATTTACATTTATATAAATTTTCTTGTGCATATTAGTGTTATTGTACAGGTAATAAGCCGTCTTAAATATTTTACGTTATTTTTTTTTTAATTTAGCGTAACTGCACCTAAAAGTGGTCGGCAACTTCTTATAGTATCATTAGATTTCATATTACTTGGTGATCTGGATGAAAGCTTTTTCTGTAACCAATATATCTCCCTCAATTACTTATTGTCTGTTAATATGTGGATGTATAGGTATTATATGAGAGTTGATATGATTATACAGCACATACTACATATATGTATATATATATATATATATATATATATATATATATATATATATATATTATATAGTATATATATGTGTGTGTGTGTGTGTGTGTGTATAATTGTCATATGAAACAACTTTTTAAAGTTATTTGTTCTTTAGTTTCCTTTTTTAATTTATCCCGGCGTCAATAACCTAGGTGTTGTGACGCCCGTTTCAGTAGCTATAATCAATCAATCTGTCGACTTAACGTCTGGAAATGAGTATCTGATAGCGCTATTTCATGTAAAATATGATGTATACCATATATTTTAACCAAGTTGGAACAAATCACGCAATATCAGAAGAAGCGGTTAATTAACCAACCTTTTCTAAAGACGAATATACTTGAAACTTGAAGTCAATAATAACAAACGCTTAAAGATTCCTGAGCACCTCAGTGGCGTGATCGGTATGGTCTTGACCAGCCACCTCTGTCGCCGCGAGTTCGATTCTCGGGCATTTCATTGAGGTGTGAGAGATGTGTATTTCCTGGTGATAGAAGTTCACTCTCGACGTGGTTCGGAAGTCGCGTAAAGTTCGTTGGTTTCGTTGCTGAATAACCATTGGTTCCATGCATCGTTAAAACACCATACAAACAAGCTTAAAGACTCCTTATGGGTAAGTCATTTGAACGGAACAGCCAGCCACTGGCGGTTTGGGTGAGTCATGTTGCATTCAACCGGTCGTCATCAAAGCTCACGCCCGTTATAAAAGAGTAGACTATAAACCCGGAGCTTCGCGACTGTGTGTAACTAACCGTAGGTCAGGACTTTTCTTAGTCTTGCCCCTCCCAT
>NC_061101.1:19666703-19684203 GCF_015104395.2 Macrobrachium nipponense | reverse complement strand
GTCCTTAGGCCTAAGTGCTCTATTCTATCCTGTCTTACTGGTTCGGTGATTGGCGGTTCAAAGACTCCGAGGAGGAGCTTACTGTAAACACATGAAGTATTTTTGGACGAACAGAGAAAAGGCATCAAGATCGACCCGTGGCTCCAGCGAGGAAGCAAAGCATAGGCGTGCTTGAAACTCTCCATTGGAAATCAATTAATTGTTGTGATGTGACGTGTCAGCGGGTTTTTGATAGCAGCAGCCCGACGCGATTTATTTGACGTTCCTCTGTATTCATTGGAGATTCCATTGCTCCTCGTATGAGCCAATACACGATGTGTTTTTTTTCCTCCTCTTTCCATCATTTTTGCGGTTTTATTAAAAAAAAGATTTGCAGGATGGAACAATGCCGCTCCCCTTCATATATTTCCGAGTTTGTGGACCTCGGGGCGTTATTTTTTTTTTTTCATCTGCAAGAATTTGTTTATATTGTGTTTTTATTTGCGAGGAAGTATTTGTTTACAAGTGCAGGTACCTTGCAATATCTCCGCGAGATCGACTCTATTCATTTTTCTATGGATATAGTAAGAAAAAGGGATGTAATACTAAAAAAGGTATGGTTTTTTTTTACCCGTGTCGTTCAGGTGATTGGTTCTGCAGGGTTTGGGCGATGGCGCCGGTTTCTGCATTTTTCCTCGCCTGTTGCTTGTGTCTCTCGCTTATTAATCCTCCTCCTCCTCTCCCTCCTCCTCCTCCTCCCCCCCCTCCTCTGCTGGTGATGAGATAAAGGCAGAAGTAATTGCCAAAATCAATCTCTGCCACTGTAGGGAAAGAACTGAGAGAGAGAGAGAGAGAGAGAGAGAGAGAGAGAGAGAGAGAGAGAGAGATTGTGTACTGAAATGGGAGAGCATTTTTATATCGAACGACAACGGAAAGGCTCATATTGAATGTATCGCAGAGAGAGAGAGAGAGTAGAGAGAGAGAGAGAGAGAGAGAGAGAGAGAGAGAGAGAGAGATATGAAGTAACGTAAGTTTTTCTTAAGTCTGCCTCTCGTTTCCGCCATGAGGGTCCTTCCGATCATGTCAAGAAAGTTCCCAGCCTTGATGTTTATTCATGAATCCTTATCCTTCTCTGTATCCAGGGAAACTTAGTTAGACAAATTTCTTTGTTTTTTCCACGGCAGCAAAAGTTGACTGCTCTTGAGTTGATTTTTTCTGTGTTTTGCGAAAGGAATGAGTCATTTTGAGATGTTAGGAGATCGTCTTCGCAGTTTTCCGTTTTAATTCTTCAGGGAGGAAGTGGCTCGGAAAAGAAAGGAAAAGTGGATGGAGATTCAAAGAGTTTTCCTAAATTTATAAATACTGTTGTATGGGAAATTGCTGTGTAATTCTGTCTACTTTTGCTATATAAGTATTGTACTGTGTATACTCTGTTTTTTTTCATCTGTCCATCCGCCTGTGGTGTTTTTGTATGGTAACACTGCGTCCCGGGCTTTAGATAGTTACGCTATTTGTAAGTTTTAGGTAAATAAAAGGATACCTGGGTGTACATTTGCAACTGAAAGTGTTTTAATAATTTACTGAATACGAATTACACCGTTAATATTCGAAATAGGATATTATTATAATCGTTAAATGTAAGCTGAATGTAACTATCTAAAGCCCGGGACGCAGTGTTACCATACAAAAACACCACAGGCGAATGGACAGATGAAAAAAAACAGAGTATAGTTATGTCTACCTTTGCTATAAATAACGAACTGTGTAGTTATGTCTACCTTTGCTATAAATAACGAACTGTGTAGTTATGTCTACTTTTGCTATAAATAATGAACTGTGTAGTTATGTCTACTTTTTACTATAAATAATGTACCGTTTAATTCTGTCAATTTTTATTATTGCTAAGTTCCCGAATCCAAAATCCACGACGGAAATGGTTATTTGCTGATTCCTAACAGTGCTGATATTGGGGCTTGGAGTGGTGACCTTATAAGTTATAGTAGACCCTCGTTCATGTTCCATGAGTACAGGGTTCGGTAAAGGTAACATATTTGGCTCCAGTCTTTGCTTGAAACGATAATAAATTTTGTTTTTTTATCTGTAGTCTGAGAAATCCACTCTACTGATTATAACCAATAAGCAAGAAATAAACTTTGCGCCGAAGTTTCTGTTCTGCTTATAATCAAGGCCTTCGAAAATAGATCTTATCTTTCGGTGGTCTTGGTATAATGCTGTATGAGCTTCGGTCCATGAAACATTCAACCACGGCCTGGTGGTGGCCTGGCCAATAGCGTTGCAAGACGCAGGATCATGGCTAACTTTAACCTTAAATAAAATAAAACTACTGAGACTAGAGGGCTGCAATTTGGTATAGTTGATGATTGGAGGTTGGATGATCAGCATACCAATTTGCAGCCCTCTAGCCTCGGTAGTTTTTAAGATCAGTGGGCAGACAGAAAAAATGCGGACGGACTGACAAATAGCCATCTCAATAATTTTCTTTTACAGGAAACTAAAAGATGAAGTGAATTCTAATAACAATTCGGTAAACATTCTTTGGAGGCAGCAGTCGTTGGGTAAGAAATGCTGAGACGACAGATGCAAAATTCTCAAGGTTAAACGGGATTAGTAACTTCTCCAGAACGAGAGTAAGTCGGTTGCTGCCGGATTTGGTCGAAAAAGAAAAAAAAATCGGCTGTGTCACTTCCAGCTGTCAGACTTCTCATGCCAGCACGGGCTCTTGACCAAAAGTTCGGAACTGCTGCCACTATTGATATCTCTCGTCTTACTCTGCGCTGGTATGGTTGTTAGTGTCGTGGTGTGCCGCTCAGATGTCGCGGGTTCGTGTCTCCACCAGAACGACGCAAAAATCACTGGTTATGTATCATGGTCAGTTACTGCTGCGGTGGGAGGTTGAAACCACCATTCTTTGGAAGTCAATGGCACCTGTGTGCTTGTTCCATAAGAATTGGTTTCATTTACTGAATTAATAATATATAAAAATAATAATTTTCACCGATCTCAGGGTCCGGGTTCGATTCCCCGCTCTGCCGACAAGGAAGCAGAGGAATTTATTTCTGGTGATAGAAATTCATTTCTCGATGTGGTTCGGATCCCACAATGAGCTATAGGTCCCGTTGCTGAGTAACCAATTGGTTCCTAGCCACGTAAAAAATATCTAATCCTTCGGGCTCAGCCCTGGGAGAGCTGTTAATCAGCTCAGCGGTCTAGTAAAACGAGGAGATACTTAACCACCGAATGAGAACCTTTGCAATCGTTGCAAAGGTTCCACAGATAAGAATCTCGATTGACACCCGACCTCGCGAGAAGACAGAGATAACGTCGCGCGAGGAAGTCGGCGAAGAAGCAAATTGCTGACCGTAACGGTGACTCAGTCGTCTTTTGTGGAAATTAGCGCGCGAAAAAAAGAAAAATGCCAAGCGCTGCGAAGCTAACGAGAGGCGGGAAGCCCTACCGGTAGTAATGACGGGTTCTTATGGTAATGCGTTTAAGGATAAGCCTTCGGAGTTGGCAGCACTTTCTTCGTGGGAGGATACTTTCCGATCCGCAGATGCTGATGACCCCGTATTTTTTCCTTGGGAAATGGTAACGTGAATAAAAACCATGGGCTTCATTAGGAGCTTTAGTAATTTGCACAGAAGGATTTGTTCGCCGTTAAACCAATAGAAGGCAGGTCAGTGATCGCTTAATCGGGGAGTAAAGGTGCGTTCACACGGTCGAACAATGTCCGAAGGACAAACATTGTTACCGTATCATAGGCGAAGCAGGATGACGTCATAAGCGTTGAAACGATGGAAGTAGATCTGGCAACAAACAGTGATACCAGATGAGGTTGTATACCACTGCTTTTACTCTGCTCACAAGGCAAAGACTGGCAGACAATTGTTAATTGGTAATAATGTTTGTCCGTCGGACATTGTTCGACCGTGTGAACGCACCTTAAGTCTACAAACTACTTTGTTGTTATTCTTGTTGTTGTTGGTCTTGTTATTGTTGTTGCTCTTGATGGGAGGTTAGGAAAGCCCTATGGAAAAGCTTTTAAAAGTCTGAAAAAGGTGTTTTGCGTTCAGTGAAAGGTACATGAATTTTATGATAGTATATTTAGGATTTATTTAAATTTGGATTTATTTATTAGAACGAAAATGTTAAAAGTAATGTGCATGTTTAATAGTACAAAACAATAATTAATTTGTGATAAAACATAGCGTATTTATTACAATTTTCGTTGGTGAAATAACGCTCTATTTGACCGTAGATTTTAGCACGCGTCCCGAGTAAGTTGGAGGTGGGATCACGTCTTGTTTTTTCTTAGAAACAACAAGGAGAAAATTATGATGCTTGTCAAATACTTCACATCTATACCATTGAGAAAGAAGAGAGAAGTTCTGAAGAAAGGGGACAGATACAAAGAGGGGACAAGAAAGCAAGACTGAAAATAGATAGCGAAGTTTATGGAGTTTGTATAGCTCCTTTTTCTTTATTTTTAATGGTTAAGGGGTTAACCTTTCCGGGTGTTTTTATTTAAAGCTTTTGCTTTGATATGGACACGAGTTTTGTGTTTTATTGTAATTAAGTAACGAATGATTTTGAACAAAAATTTTAAAGTAACGGTGAAACGAGACATATTCTTTATCATTTCCACCCTCTCTAACAATTTATTCATAGTGCAACTGCGAGGTTTTCCTCCTGTTACCCCTTGCATACGTTTCATTGTCAATTAACGTTTCAGCGCTGAATGACCTCGTAGGTCCCAGTGCTTGCCCGTTGGCCTAAATTCTGTATTCAGTAACTATTCAATTCATAGTTTCGCTTACTTATTGCGAGCATATTTTGAAAATGTCAGTTTACTTCTGAAAAAAAAAAAGAAAAATGCCTGTAAGTGAAACTGTGTCCAGAAGTAGAGTGAAAGTGCTACATCCCAAATTATTCTCCAAATAAAGATGACCTTCGCCGGTCATAAAAAGACCACATAACCGGTCTTTGTCTTTTATGAAATAGCCCTATTTGCTCTTAGTACCACTTAATTAAGAGATGAACCCTCTCATTACCCCTGGGAGATTGCAACGCCGATAGTCTGACACTTCAGGTAAACTGCTTTTTCCATGATTGAGTTTCCTGACTTTTGACATCAACTTTTTTTTGGGGGGGGATTGTTTTCAGTGGTCTCGTGCGCATTCAACGTACACACACACACACACACACACACACTGGCTGCAACTTTGTATGTTGATCATCTACCCTCCAATCATCAAACACACCAAATTTCAGCCCTTTAGCGTCGGTAGTTTTTATTTTATTTAAGGTTAAAGTTAGCCAGAATCGTGCATCTGGCACCGCTATAGGTGCCAACAACACAGGCCACCACCAGGTCGTCGCTGAATGTTTCATGGGCTACAAATTATGATGTTGATCATCCACCCTCCAGTCATCAAACACACCAAATTGCAGCCCCCCAGCCACAGTAGCTTTTATTCAAAGTTGAAGCTAGCCATGATCGTTCGTATGGCACTGCTATAGGTGCCAACTACACAGGCCAGCACCAGGCCGTGGCTGAGAATATCATGGGCTGCAAATAGGTATGTTGATCATTATTTAAGGTTAAAGTTAGCCATGATCGTGCCTCTGAACAACACATACCACCACTTGGTTGTGGTTAAAAGTGTCATGGTCCTCGGCTGAGAGTTTCATGGGCCTTGGCTGAGAGTTTCAGACAGCATTATACGCCGTACAGAAAACTGGATTGCGTCGAAGTTCTGCGGCGCGGTTTTTTAGTCTTTATTTATAGACAGGAGATACTCTCTCTTGAATGATTCAGGTTGCATTTACTTGGTGTTTTCAGAGTTGGTGATGTTATTTGTGTACAAGGGGGTTGAGGGATTGGCCTTAATCTGGCGGGATTAGTTTTCATCTGCATGACTGTCTGTTAGCAATATGCAAGGATTAATATTTTTTTTTATTTTACACCCTTTTACGCAGGCCAGCAGATAAGGAAAAATTACCTCGGTTGTAAATGGTTGGTGGTTTGTATTTGTTGTGTATTGTATCCTTTGTCATTATTTTTCGTTCCAACGTTTCTGTAAGAAAGCTTTGAGGATTTGTTCAGTATCTCAAGTATGTTCTGAAGTATTCGTTAAATGATTGTATCCTTTGTCATTTATTTTTCGTTCCCTTTTTTCTGTAAGAAAGCTTTGAGGATTTGTTCAGTATCTCAAGTACATTCTGAAGTATTCTTTAAATGATGACGGGTTCTTCGCTTGATTCCTCCTAAACATCGATTTCTCTATATATGAGGTGTATTATGGTAAAACTTTGCCTCTTGCAGTCTTTTGAGAAAAGATTGCGGTCGTTTTTCGTCTCCTGTTGGAAGAAGGTACGTTGTTTGGTTGTTTTAGATATTGTCATATAGTCCCTTCCAGGATGAGCTTTCATTCGTCTAGAGGTGATTCTCTCTCTCTCTCTCTCTCTCTCTCTCTCTCTCTCTCTCTCTCTCTCTCTTTGAGGCTTTCATGTTCTGACTTTTTTCTTCTATTCAAGACTGAGAGGAATTTGTGTTCTTAACTTTTTGTTTCAGATGCGGAATCTTCAAAAACCCTACATTGCGTAGACATCTCGTAGATTTCGTCCTCCTCCCAACCGTCTCTGGAATTCCTTTTGAAATTGAATGTGGCTATTGCTATTATAACATTCGCCATTTGAAGGCGTACCAAAAAAATGTGTGTCGTATCTCTCGGGAAACGTAATACAAGACTCGCAGCAAAAGAAAAGTGTAAAAGCTGGTGTTTGGAGGTTTTGCTCATCCAGTCTTTGTGAATATGTAGCTGGTGCAAAAGATGGAACAAATAAGCTCGTGAGAATTCTGGCGTTCTCTGGAAACTATCCTTATCGAAATGGCTCCGTATGAGGGGTGGGGGTAACGCCGTCATTGCGCTTCTCGTGGTGCACTTATTTATGAGTCTTTACGGTGTCCCTTGGGCCCCCATCTGCCACACCTCCTCCATTCCGTTTACTTGTACCTCCGTTCATATTTCCCTTCATCCATCTTATCTTCCACCCTCTCCTAAGGTTTTCCTCCTGTTACACCTTTCAAACCTACCTACTCTCAATTTTCCCTTACGGCGCTGAATTGAATGACCTCATAGGGCCCAGCGCTTGGCCTTTGGTCTAAAATCTGTATTCTTTTCTTTTATCTCAAAAATGGAATGTTAAGGTTTCGGCTCTCTACTGAAATGTGACGTAAGAGATCTGCTTGTATTACTTGTACTTTATATTTAGAGGACAGGCTTTTCCTACTACTGAATATACCTTGTACCTGTTCATGTGTTGATGCGTGTTTGTTTTCACTGTTATATTGTTGAATTCCAAATTCTGGCAACTTTGGGGCATGTTTTAGATATCTGTAAAAGAAAACTATCGTGACGGCTGTGTCTGTCTGTCCGCACTTTTTCTGTCCGCCTTCAGATCTTGAAAACAACTGAGGCTAGAGGGCTGCAAATTGGTATATTGATCATCCACCCTCTAGTCATCAAACATACCAAATTTCAGCCGTCTACCCTCAGTATTTTGTATTTTATTTAAGGTTAGAGTTTGCCATGAACGTGCGTCTAGCATTGCTAAAGGATAACCCAGCACCGGGCCGTGGCTGAAAGGTTAATGGGCAACGGCTCATACAGCATGATGCACTGTACAGAAAACATTATTGCACCGAAGAAACTTCGCGGCATTTTAAAAAAATCTAAATCGGGAACATGCATCACATGTGTGACGCATTCGCCAACGCACAGTTGGATATCATGACGCAGATTGATTTAAAAAGAGAGGCAGATTTGGTGTTTTTTCTATATCCTCAAGAGGCTGCAATGAAATCTCGCTCTCGGGTCTGCCAATGGTGGTGACGTTGTTGTTTGTGGTTTAGCGAGAATGGCGCGAAACCTTAGGAAGCTAATCTCGAATTTATTCTTCTGCTTCTCTTCTCTTCTTCAGAAACGAGAGGGAAAGGAAATGAACCTCGATGGTCGTGTTCTTGTCTCCAACGTCACGTGTTGTGGTACGTGAGGGAACGAGTGATTTTGCTTTTAGTTTGCTCTGGTTCCTTGTCCTGTGTCGTATCCAGGTTTCGCCCGATGCTCATTTTTCTCTTGAGAACATTTACACGAGGCGATTTCTTTGAGTGGTACAGAAATTTCTCTTTCCGATAATATTTTCCTTCTCATTTAACGTCTCTTTCTCTTATCTTATTTTTTTTTTAGCTCTGTATTTTTTTTTAACTTTTTGTAAAGGAAAACTATTGAGAATGCTATTTGTCCGTCCGTCCTCAGATCTTAAAAACTGCTGAGGCTAGAGGGCTGCAAATTGGTATGTTGTTCATCCACCCTCCAATCATCAAGGATATCAAATTGCAGCCGTTTAGCCTCGGTAGTTTTTATTCATTGAAGGTTAAAGTTAGCCGTGCTCATGCGTCTGGCACCGCGACAACACAGGTCACCAGAGGGCCGTGGCTGCAAGATTCAGGGGCAGTGGCGGAGAGTTTCACACAGCATTACACTCTGTGTAGAAATCTAGTTTTTTTTCTTTAAACGAGGCTTGCGAATGTTAGGCAATAACACATAGAGTACCAACTCTTTGGAAGTGGTTTCAGTGATGGTTTAACAGTTGAAGTTAAGGCCAAAATAAGTCTTCCAAAGGAAACTAAGAGTGAAGGAGGTTAAAATAAGTCTTCCAAAGGAAAACAACGAGAGAGGGAGGTTAAAATTAAGTCTTCCAAAGAAAAACAACGAGAGAGGGAGGTTAAAATAAGTCTTCCAAAGAAAAACAACGAGAGAGGGAGTTTAAAAAAGTCTTCCAAAGGAACCAAAGAGAGTAGTAGAAGTCTTCCAAAGTGAACCAAGAGAGAAGGAAAAAGGAGGGAGAAGACTAAGAGACGTGGAAGAGAATATTGCAAATGCCAAAGGAGGCCGCGACATTTCAACTAGCGGAACCCATTTCGTTGCACGAATTTTTCCCGTTCCCTGAAAGCAATTCAGATAGACTCGTTCACTTCCCTACGCCTCAGGTTTGTTTTTTATACCCTGTGAAAAACAGACCTGGAAATCTTATTAAGGAAGAGTTAAAAAATAGATATCCTATACCCTCAAGGGTTTGGCAAGGCCCAATAGAAGTAGCAGCGGATCTGATTTATGCAAATTAAGGCTATAAAGCCAAGCACTGGGGCACTTAAGGCCTTTTTGCGCTAAAGACAGTGGAAAGAGGGAGTTGGAGTGGTTTGGACGGCGAGATTGAAGGAAGGGTGAACGGCGGTAAAGTAAGAGGGTAAAAAGTGAGCGCGGCTAAAGATCGAACGAACACTGCAGACAACCTTTAGTTATACTGACGTAATGGCGGCAATTTTGCGCAATTTAATTTTCGACAAGAAATATGCACACATACATATATACGTATAAATAAAACGGTGTGTATATACATATGTACACATATATATATATATATATATATATGTATATATATTATGTATATTTTGTTTGCAATAAATAGTATAGTCGCCTCCTAACTACTATGGCCCAGAGTTTCAGCGTTAATGAAAAATGTTTGTATTTACAGAGGGATTAAGCGATGGAGATATCTCTAACAATTCAATACGATATTTATAATTATCAGAGTAGTTCTGATCTCTCACTGTGAACTACAATGTGTTAAAAGCCGGGAGAGAGAGAGAGAGAGAGAGTTTAAACTTTATCGTTTGATTTATGTTTTGAATAGAAGTTGAAACTGCTTTGAATTAAGCAAGGGATCACTACAGAACTGGAGGATAATTGTTGGTAGTTCATGATATTATTGCGTGGTGCTGGTATTTGGTGTCTGCATATCTCTGTTTTTTTTTTTATATATAATATATATATATATATATATATATATATATATATATACTTATATATATAATATATCTATTATGGACGAGATAGCTATTCGTGTGTTTAATAATAATTTTCAGTTGTGATAATAATTCTGGTAGGCAGGAAGTTACATGGGTTTATTTTTCTAATGATATGTTAGTCAATTTCATAAGAATATTCACTGCCAATTGTTATACTTTGAGCTAAGTTTTTTCTATACTACGTTCTTAATTTTGGAGTGCCTCTCTCTCTCTCTCTTCTCTCTCCTCTCTCTCTATCTCTCACTCTCTCCTCTCTCTCTCTCTCCCCATATTGTATAGGAGTCACTTTTCACTTTCGCTTTGGGAAATATGGAGTCTGTCCTTTTAAACTTTCCATTTAGGCCAAGCAGTTTCCGCAGTGAATATAGTCACCCAGTTTTAAAACCAATATAACATCAAGGGAAGCACTCCATTTGGTTGCGGGAAAGTGCTGTCGATCTTTTGTTTCGTTTTTTGTTGTTGTTTAATCGTGTATGAGATGATTTGAGTTTTATATAAATATATACACATATAGTATATATATGTATATGTATATTATATATATATATATATATATCTATATATATATATATATATATATATAATGGTATGTATTATATCCATATATAAATTGGGATAGCAGCTAGAAAGGTCATTGGTGTCTCCGTTCGGTGGTAGTATGGGGTTCCTGTACCGAATTTTTGCATGTGCTAGCTCTGATCCAATTTATTTTCGTTCAGCGTAAGTCTCATTTCCCTAAACTTGAACCTATTTAAGCACTGGAATAAAATCCAAATTACAAATGAAGGATAAAGCAGATAAGTTTGAGGCTTCGTCTAGTTTTTTTTCCATCTGTCCATCCGCCTGTGGTGGTCGCACATGGTAACACTGCGTCCCTGGCTTTAAATAGTTACACTATGTGTAAGTTTTAGGTAAATAATAGGATATCTTGGTGTACATTTGCAACTGAAAAGTTTTTTAATAATTTACTGCATGCGAATTACACCGTAATATTCGAAATAGGATGTTTTTTAAAGCCTGGGACGCAGTGTTACCATGCGCAAGCACCACAGGCGGATGGACAGATGGAAAAAAACAGAGTATAGGACTCTTAATGGGTGATTTAACTGGAAACAAGGTTCGAGACTATGCTGCCGAGCTAGAATTACTTCTTAAAGAAGCACTTCTAGTCTAAAATAGAGTATTTGCTCTACTGGCTATTACCTATAACTATACTCTTTTTTTTCTTTTTTTTTCCATCTGTCCATCCGCCTGTGGTGTTTGCGTATGGTAACACTGCGTCCCGGGCTTTAAATAGTTACGGTATGTGTAAGTTTTAGGTAAATAAAAGGATATCTGGGTGTACATTTGCAACTGAAAAGTGTTTTAATAATTTACTGTATGCGAAGTACACCGTTAATATTCGAAATAGGATATTATTATTATTGTTGAATGTAAGCTGAATGTAACTATTTAAAGCCCGGGACGCAGTGTTACCATACGGAAACACCACAGGCGGATGGACAGATGGAAAAAAACAGAGTATAGGTTTGAGCTGAAAGTTCGATCTAGAGTTAGCTGGTACGCCGACATTTACAGCCTTGAGAATACTTGAGTGGTTGAACTCGCTTACAATCTCGAATTATCTTCGGAATCGTCAGTTGCAACACGACAATAGTTATTACACCAAAACTCTCAATTGGGGATGACTCAGAAAAAACAGGATCTTTGGATTTTGCGAAGACGTTTGTGTGCACGTGGAAGAAGCCCTTTCAGTGATCAAGAGAAATCGTATTGCGAGTTGGGAGACGAGTCGGGTAGTAGGAGATCCACCAGATACGGGGTAGGGGGTGGAGTGGTGAAGTCGCACAAATTTCCCAGGAATATTGGCAGCCACCTGGAGAAAAAAGTTCGCAACTTGAAGAACTACAGCTGTAAGTGAGACAGGAACAAAGGGACAATTACGCTAAAAAATGAAAAAAAGAAAAAAAAAGTGCCCTCAATTTCTGTGCAGCGTAAAATGCTGCATGAACCTCTCAGCCATGGCCCATGAAACTCATCCGCTGCCTGTGTTGTTGGCACTTATAGCGGTGCCAGACGTACGGTCATGGCTAATTTCAACCTAAAATAAAATTGAAGCTACTGAAACTACCGGACTGTAATTTAATATGTTTGATAATTGGATGTTGGTTGGTCAACATAACAATTTGCAGCACCCCTTTTTAAGATCTGAGGGTGGACAGGAAAAGTGCGGACGGACAGACAAATAGCTATCTCAGTAATCTTCTTTTACAGAAAACTAAGAACTTACAACACCAGCAAAGATTAAGCGAAGTTTAAAAGGAAATAAAAGTGTCAGGAAAGTGTTGGAAACGGTATGCTGATGAGAATGTCCTGACAGCGATAAGTTGAGTAATTGGTAGAAAGTAGTAGAGTGAACTTTTAGTGTAATTTACAATTCCAGTAATTGAGTTCTGACCTGTTTGACCTGTTGAGGCAGCTCCAGTTCCCTACGGATATAAAGGAAAGCAAACTAATACAGTGAGCTAATCACGCTGCTTGAAACTAGGGCTTCTGAACAATTCCCGTCTTTATAACTATACTTTGTCCAGTTTTATGGAAAAAGTCCGTCTTCATCCTGGTTTTATAAAGTGTCAGTGTTCTTTATCCTGGGCTTATAAAAGTTATACTTTTGGCTCCTTTTTTCATTCTCGGTATTTGAACTGTCGGCCATTTTTATCCTTGGGGCGCAAACAGTGTCAATCCAGTGCCTGGACACACGAATGCTCTTAAGTTTACGTTTCCTGGATTTGTGAACGGTGTCAGTCTTTATCCTGTGTTTGTAAACATCTTCATACTCCTTTGTACTGTATTCCTGAGTGTCAGTCTTTATTCTGAATTAGAAACGTTTAACCTTAAATATAATAAAAACTACTGAGGCTAGGGGTCTACAAATTGGCATGTCGATCATCCAACCTCCAATCATCAAACATACTAAATTGCAGCCCTATAACCTCAATAGTTTTTATTTTATTCAAGGTTAAACTTAGCCATAACACCGGGCCGTGGCTGAAAGCTTTGTGGGCCACGGATCATACAGCTTTATACATTGTACAAAAAACTCGATTGCGCCGAGAAAACTTCGCTGCATTTTTTACTTGTTTATTTTGGCTTTCTGATTATCAGGCTTCTTTGTATGGTATTTAATATCATCAGTCATCTGTGTCATTTTTTCTACAACGCCAGCCTTTCTCTTTTATATCGTAGTTTTATCTTCCTTCTTTCTTATGTAGTAGGAGTTTTACTCATTTGCTAGGTGAAGAAGTCGATTTGTTTTCAATAAGTCGATAAATTTGAGTCAGTTTCTCGCTCTTGTCTGAAGAATGGAATGAGAATCGTTGGTTACTTCAGAGCCACAAGAAGAGACCGCTCTCTGGTCGTTTCATCTCCCAGCATCCGGCCACAAACAGAGGAGAAAATCGATTTAATCGAGAAATAGGTTGAAAAATGCTCTCCCCTCATAATCCACTTGAATCTACTCGAGTTGAAGAGTTGCTATGGCACATCCCACAACAGACAAAATACGAGATGTAAATGCGATATGACACATGGTCGGATCATACAGCTTAAAGACGCATTACCGTTCCGAGAAGAGTTCGATGGTGGGGCTGTCGGGAGAGGTATAGGGTAGAGTAGAGTAGAGGGTATCTTCAGTTGTAGTAGATCGATTCCATTGCATCATACCCGATGTTCCTCCCCGGGGGAGCCAGCCGGGGGGCGGGATGTAGCAGCGGCGGCTCTGCAGGGGATCTGTTTGGTCTTCCATCTCGAAGATTAGTCGTCAGACTTTCTGATGTCGATGTGAAAAGGACGCCAATGGTGGAATGGGAGACTTGGGGCCTGGTATTTGCATTATTTAAGGTATGAACCTTCTGTCTACATTACACATAGTTGAAAGTAATTGCTTTCTATGTGCATTACATACACGTTTCGTGGGGTATGTACACTTGTAAAACGTGCATCCTCTTTCCAGTAATAATGGCACAATTATTTTGTTGTGCAATTGCGAGGTTTTCCTCCTGTTAGACCATTCAGACCTGCTTACTCACAATTTCCTTTCCAGCGCTGAATGACCTCATAGGTCCCAGTGCTTGGTCGTTGGCCCAAACTCTATATTCCATTCCATGATGATGTGTTGTCAATTTGAATCATACGGTTCCCGTGTAGTACGTGCTTTCTTTATAGATAACTAGAACCATATGGATAAGTTAACGTATAGTACGTGCTTTATAAATAATTAGAACCCTATGCATAACTTCACGTCTGGTACGTGCTTTCTTTATAAATAACTATAACCCTAAACACAAGTTCACGTGTAGTAGGTGCTTTCTTTATATATCCCTAGAATCCTATGCATAAGTTCACGTTGTAGTACGTGCTTTCTTTATTAATAACTAGAACCATGTGCGTAAGTCCACGTGTAGCACGTGGTTTCTTTATAAATAACTAGAATCATATGCATAAGTTCACGTGTAGTACGTGCTTTATAAATGATTAGAACCCTATGCATAAGTTCACGTGTAGTACGTGCTTTCTTTAAACGTAACCAGAATCCTATGCTTAGCGTCTGTGCATTTACCTGGAACGCCTTAAGTTCATTTTGTCTGCTTGGAATAAAGTATTCGCGGTAAATGATTACAGAAAACGGAAGAAAGTTGAAAAGCATAGAAAAATTCATTCTGAGGACGAAGAAGCTGCACAGGAGGCAAAAGGTCTGAGGATTCGGAGAGACGACACAGTGCCATTGTTTCGAGATCTGTGCTTTAAGAGTCACAACTGCCTTCTTCAAGCTTTGTCCCCTTAGGGGCCTGATGCCGGTGCACTGTAGGCATTACCTGAGGTTCTTGTATCATACCTTCGGCACCTATCTGCAACCCCTTTCGTTTCCCTTTACTGTACCTCCTTTCGTATTCTCTTCCATCTTACTTTACCTTCTAACAACTGTGAGGTTTTCCTCTTGTTACACCTTTCAAACCTTCTTACTGTCCATTTCCGTTTCAGCGCTGAATGACTTCATAGGTCCCAGTGCTTGGCCTGTGGCCTAAATTCAAGATTGAATTTTTTGTGTGCATTAACTTGCTTTATCGTATCTGTTTCATGTGCCTGCTGTGTCAGGGGCGAAATTTGACACATTTAACTGTTTGAACAAAGGTTTTGTTTTATATATATATATATATATATATATATATATATATATATATATATATATATATATATATATATATATATATATATATATATATATTATATATCATTCGAGCTACAAATGTCCCTTAATATGTAAATTCACTCTACCTCAGAATTGATATATTTTCATATATGTACCGAATGGGGAATTTTTTAGTTGATAATAATTTCGTTCCCACATGGGATCGAACCACCGTCCAAGTGGACGGGAAACGAAATCAGGACAGACAGTGATGCTATCAAGTCAGCTAACAGAGACGCTATAAGTTTATATCGATTCTGACCTTCAAATCACCCTCGAACTCGGTGTATTCGTAATTAGAATCGATATATATATATATATATATATATATATATATATATATATATATATATATATATATATATATATATATATATATATATATATATATATATATATATATATATATATATATATATATATATATATATATATATAATGTACATACGCACACACGCGGAAGAGGGAATGCGCGTTCTTGACAGATTATTTGGAGGTTCACTGATTAAAAGACATCTCTTGATACTGCTCGTCGTTCAGAAAAGACAATAAAATCCTCTCTCTCTCGCTCTCTCTCTCTCCTCTCTCTCTCTCTCTCTCTCTCTCTCTCTCTCTCTCTCTCTCTCTCTCTCTCTATGGCGGACTGGATCGAGATGTTGTACCAAAAATGAAATGACGTAAGTTCCATGTGCAGATGACATAACGACGAAACGGAGATGGAGATGGCCTTGGTCGAGTTCCCATCGCACAATCCATGGGAAAAGAGCACGTGATGATGTCAGCTGGGCTCCTGTAGGCACCAGTAGAGTTGGACGACCCAGACCTACTTAGATGCAGTAACTCTGAGACCGGAGACTTAGGGGATTAGTGGGGATTTTGTTGAAGAAAACTATAGGAAAGAGACGAGTGGCGGAAGTAGACCAGAGAGGCCCTTGGCGTTGCATGGCCTTGACACACACACACACACACACACACACACATTCTAGCTCTCTCTTTCACTCACACACACACACACAAAATTCGATCCAATAAAAGGAGCCCCCCAAATACGCTAAAATATAGAAAGTAAGTACCACTATATTTCAGAGACTGCTGTCTCTTTCTTCGGGTACGTAATGAACAAGAAAAAAGTTACAGAAACAGCTGTAGTTATACCTAGAGATCCATCCACAAGTAGCCATGTTTAGGTCACCCCGAAATATAATACTTTCTATATTTTGGCGTTTTTATGGGTTCCTTTTATATGTATGATGTGTATATATATATATATATATATATATTATATATATATATATATATATATATATATATATATATATATATATATATATATATATATATATATCTATATATAATATATAATGTATGGTATGTATGTATATATAATAATAATAATAATAATAAAATAATAATAATAATAATAATAATAATAATAATATAAAAAGAAACCCACAAACACGCGAAATTATAGAAAGTAAGTACTTATATTTCGGAGTTGACCTACACATGGCTACCTGTGGATGGATCTCTTGGTATAACTACCGCCTTTTCTGTAACTTTTTATTCTTGTTCATTGCCAACCTGAAGAGAGAGACAGCAGTCTCTGAAATATGGTGGTACTTACGTTTCTATATTTTGGCGTTTTTATGGGCTCCTTTTATTAGGTGGAGTTCTGTTGTAACAATTTTTACCAGTCATATATATAGATAATATATCTTATATATATATCTATATATATATATATATATATATATATATATATATATTTACACACACACCCACACATATCATAGATATAGATATATATATATTATATATATATATATAGATATATATATATATAAACACATTCGCATGTGAACAAATATATTTCTGACTCACATGAGGATCGAACCCAGGTCTTTCCGTTAAAAGACCAGACTGCTGCCAACCAGGCCACATTAGTCAGAGAAGAAGCTGGAACCTAAGTACCACTGTACCTAAAGGCTTTACCTGGGTTCGATCCTCATGTGAGTCAGGAAGGGTTTAGTGCTAGCAATTCCGTCCCTCCAAAACTTGCCGAAGTACAGAAGGCTATCACATTCTTCAGCAACCCCCTGTAAGGAGGAAATGCGTACATGTATGCATGTATGTATATATGTATAATTATATGTGTGTATGTATGAAAATAAAAGCCCCATAAAACACTATTTGAACGTTGCAACCATATATTTCGACCACTTCCTTCTGTGCTCCTGATCTCTACTAAAATAGGATGTCTTACAAGAGTATATATACACAGCATATGTAGATGTGTATTTACACGTATATATATATATATATAT
>NC_061101.1:19659203-19661703 GCF_015104395.2 Macrobrachium nipponense | reverse complement strand
GGTTAATTGGGGTCCCGTTGTACAACATTTTCTGGAACAAGGAACGATTAGGCTTATTGAAACTCATGGAAATGGTCTGTTCAGTATTACTTGAAATGTGTATATTTGCGATCGGTTCATTATTTTTATAAATATGAGTTTGTTTAGTATTACTTGAAAGAGGTGTATATTTGCAATCAGTTAATATGAGTTTATTCAGTATTAACTGATAGAGAGGTGTATATTTACAATCGGTTGTTATTGTTGTAAATATGAGTTTATTCAGTATTACTTGAGAGAGAGGTGTATATTTGCAGTCGGTTTTTATAATTGTGAATATGAAGTTTTATCAGTATTACTTGAGAGAGGTGTTATTTTGCAGTCTTTTTTAATAATTGTAAATGAATATGCTCTAGTACTCCTGAGAGACAGAGAGAGAGAGAGAGAGAAAAGAGGAGAAGAGAGAAGAGAGAGAGAGAGAGAGAGAGAGAGAGATGATGAGAAGGAGGTGATTTGTTTCATGTCAGTATTGTTGTTGTAAATATGAGTTTGTTCAGTATTACTTGATAGAGAAGGGTGTATATTTGCAATCAGTTGTTGAGAGAGAGAAGAGAGAGAGAGAGAGAGAGAAGAAGAAGAAGAAGAAGAAGCAGGAAGCAGGAGAGCAATACGAAAGGCAATTCGTGCACATACATCGATAAGTTAGTTTCGTGCCACCACTTAGCCTAATCTCTGGTCAGTGTTCCTCGCAGCGTGAAGGAATCAACGTGCCATGCATTCGGCTCCTCCTCGGTTGCGAGTCGTTATTTCGAGGTACCAGGTCGATTCAATATTAACCAGGAGACGAAGGCCGTCGTCACTTACTTATTCAACATACCGGTGTTTCTAAACCCTTCCCTCTAGAAACCACATGGGCATTTGTTTATGTTTACTATGGAAACGACAGTGAAGAATGCAAGTTCTTGCGCAACGTCTGCAGCAGTGGGAAAAGCTCTGTTGCCGTATTTGCTTATACTGTAAGGAAATCCCGCCGCTACCGACATGGGCAGTGTTTAGTGCAATGTTTGTGTGACTGATTTACGGATTCGCATTTTACATTAGGAGATAATATCGTCTGTGCTTACAATGTTACATTAGCTGTCTGTCGAGTGAAAATGACCCTAAATTACTCATAATGTTTCTCAATTATATACTGTATTTTAGCCGTGTTCATTATGCAGCATGCAATGTGAAATGTATCCAAGTGTATCATTGCTGCAAACGAGATTTTAATGAAAGGTTACTATTTATGACTGCTAGATTCTTCATTGTCAGTTTCGTCATTCTTGCGAGCCATCATCGTCGTCAGTGTTATTGCTTTGCAGATAATAGCCAAACATCCATTGTCCGTTCATAAGATGTTTCTTTTCAAATATTTTTGTCTTAGAGTTCGGGTAATAAGAGTGTTGAAGCTTGAATAAATGCCGTGGGGAGGGTATTTATAATAATAATAATAATAATAATAATAATAATAATAATAATAATAATAATAATAATAATAATAATAATAATAATTAATAATTAAATATAATTATAATTATAATTATAATTATAATTATAATAATAATAATAACTAATAATAATAATAATGATGTGATGATGATGATGATGATGATGATGATGATGATGATGATTTATTATACTAAGTGACATATACATACATATATATATATATATTTATATATATATATATATATATATATATATATATATATATACATATATATATACATATCATATCATACATATAAATAATATATAATACTAAAATATATTATATAGATACGCCATATATATATATATCATATATATATATATTATACGTATATATATATATATATATATATATATATATATATATATATATATATATATATATATATATATATATATATATATTATATATATATATATATATATATATATATATATAATATATATATATATGTGTATATATATATATTATATATATATAATATATAATAGATATATATTAATAATATATAAATTATACAGACACGTGTTTCTTACGTACGTACATACGAACACGTCAACATGTACCATTGCGCAGCGCGCGGCAAACTCCTAGGCCTCTATTAGATTTATATGCTAATCCCAGGGAGTTTATAATACAGTATTAGTGTCCTTTGGGAGTACCTTGCATTCTCTCTCTCTCTCTCTCTCTCTCTCTCTCTCTCTCTCTCTCTCTCTCTCTCTCCCTCGTTATGTGTTTATTTTTTATTATTTGGGTGTGTATCAGTGTAACTTCTTGTTTGTCTAAGATACACACATATATAATTATATTATATATATTAATACATATATATATATATATATATATATATATGTAGTATATATATATATATATATATATATATATATATATATATATATATATATATATATAGTATGAATGATTGCTCTCGGGTTTTAACTGTATTACTATACAAATAATTCCACTTGCGTCACTTTGGCTTCGAAT